>NW_027656550.1:0-81444 GCF_964235325.1 Thermobia domestica
TGACGTTAAATCCGTAAAAAAGTATAAAAATAAAAGTTAAAATATTTTCGCGTAACATATATGAGGTCGATGGCTTTCGTATTATATAGTTTTCGTTCTTCCCGCCAGGTGAGGTATTGGGGCGAGTGTGAGGGGATGTGGAGGCCGACTCGCCCGGAGCGGGAACTAATTCCCAAGTAAAATCGTGACGTTTAAATCCGTAAAAAAGTATAAAAATAAAAGTTAAAATATTTTCGCGTAACATATATGAGGTCGATGGCTTTCGTATTATATAGTTTTCGTTCTTCCCGCCAGGTGAGGTATTGGGGCGAGTGTGAGGGGATGTGGAGGCAGACTCGCTCGGAGCGGGTACTAATTCCCAAGTAAAATCGTGACGTTTTAATCCGTAAAAAAGTATAAAAATAAAAGTTAAAATATTTTCGCGTAACATGTATGAGGTCGATGGCTTTTTGTATTATATAGTTTTCGTTCTTCCCGCCAGGTGAGGTATTGAGGCGTGTGTGAGGGGATGTGGAGGCCGACTCGCCCGGAGCGGGAACTAATTCCCAAGTAAAATCGTGACGTTTAAATCCGTAAAAAAGTATAAAAATAAAAGTTAAAATATTTTCGCGTAACATATATGAGGTGGATGGCTTTCGTATTATATAGTTTTCGTTCTTCCCGCCAGGTGAGGTATTGGGGTGAGTGTGAGGGGATGTGGAGGCCGACTCGCCCGGAGCGGAACTAATTCCCAAGTAAAATCGTGACGTTTAAATCCGTAAAATAGTATAAAAATAAAAGTTAAAATATTTTCGCGTAACATATATGAGGTCGATGGCTTTCGTATTATATAGTTTTCGTTCTTCCCGCCAGGTGAGGTATTGGGGCGAGTGTGAGGGGATGTGGAGGCCGACACGCCCGGAGCGGGAACTAATTCCCAAGTAAAATCGTGACGTTTAAATCCGTAAAAAAGTATAAAAATAAAAGTTAAAATATTTTCGCGTAACATATATGAGGTCGATGACTTTCGTATTATATAGTTTTCGTTCTTCCCGCCAGGTGAGGTATTGGGGCGAGTGTGAGGGGATGTCGAGGCCGACTCGCCCGGAGCGGGAACTAATTCCCAAGTAAAATCGTGACGTTTAAATCCGTAAAAAAGTATAAAAATAAAAGTTAAAATATTTTCGCGTAACATATATGAGGTCGATGGCTTTCGTATTATATAGTTTTCGTTCTTCCCGCCAGGTGAGGTATTGGGGCGAGTGTGAGGGGATGTGGAGGCCGACTCGCCCGGAGCGGGAACTAATTCCCAAGTAAAATCGTGACGTTTAAATCCGTAAAAAAGTATAAAAATAAAAGTCAAAATATTTTCGCGTAACGTATATGAGGTCGATGGCTTTCGTATTATATAGTTTTCGTTCTTCCCGCCAGGTGAGGTATTGAGGCGAGTGTGAGGGGATGTGGAGGCCGACTCGCCCGGAGCGTTTACTAATTCCCAAGTAAAATCGTGACGTTTAAATCCGTAAAAAAGTATAAAAATAAAAGTTAAAATATTTTCGCGTAACATATATGAGGTGGATGGCTTTCGTATTATATAGTTTTCGTTCTTCCCGCCAGGTGAGGTATTGGGGTGAGTGTAAGGGGATGTGGAGGCCGACTCGCCCGGAGCGGGAACTAATTCCCAAGTAAAATCGTGACGTTTAAATCCGTAAAATAGTATAAAAATAAAAGTTAAAATATTTTCGCGTAACATATATGAGGTCGATGGCTTTCGTATTATATAGTTTTCGTTCTTCCCGCCAGGTGAGGTATTGGGGCGAGTGTGAGGGGATGTGGAGGCCGACACGCCCGGAGCGGGAACTAATTCCCAAGTAAAATCGTGACGTTTAAATCCGTAAAAAAGTATAAAAATAAAAGTTAAAATATTTTCGCGTAACATATATGAGGTCGATGACTTTCGTATTATATAGTTTTCGTTCTTCCCGCCAGGTGAGGTATTGGGGCGAGTGTGAGGGGATGTCGAGGCCGACTCGCCCGGAGCGGGAACTAATTCCCAAGTAAAATCGTGACGTTTAAATCCGTAAAAAAGTATAAAAATAAAAGTTAAAATATTTTCTCCTAACATATATGAGGTCGATGGCTTTCGTATTATATAGTTTTCGTTCTTCCCGCCAGGTGAGGTATTGGGGCGAGTGTGAGGGGATGTGGAGGCCGACTCGCCCGGAGCGGGAACTAATTCCCAAGTAAAATCGTGACGTTTAAATAAGTAAAAAAGTATAAAAATAAAAGTCAAAATATTTTCGCGTAACATATATGAGGTCGATGGCTTTCGTATTATATAGTTTTCGTTCTTCCCGCCAGGTGAGGTATTGGGGCGAGTGTGAGGGGATGTGGAGGCCGACTCGCCCGGAGCGTTTACTAATTCCCAAGTAAAATCGTGACGTTTAAATCCGTAAAAAAGTATAAAAATAAAAGTTAAAATATTTTCGCGTAACATATATGAGGTCGATGGCTTTCGTATTATATAGTTTTCGTTCTTCCCGCCAGGTGAGGTATTGAGGCGAGTGTGAGGGGATGTGGAGGCCAACTCGCCCGGAACGGCAACTAATTCCCAAGTAAAATCGTGACGTTTAAATCCGTAAAAAAGTATAAAAATAAAAGTTAAAATATTTCCCGTAACATATATGAGGTCGATGACTTTCGTATTATATAGTTTTCGTTCTTCCCGCCAGGTGAGGTATTGGGGCGAGTGTGAGGGGATGTCGAGGCCGACTCGCCCGGAGCGGGAACTAATTCCCAAGTAAAATCGTGACGTTTAAATCCGTAAAAAAGTATAAAAATAAAAGTTAAAATATTTTCGCGTAACATATATGAGGTCGATGGCTTTCGTATTATATAGTTTTCGTTCTTCCCGCCAGGTGAGGTATTGGGGCGAGTGTGAGGGGATGTGGAGGCCGACTCGCCCGGAGCGGGAACTAATTCCCAAGTAAAATCGTGACGTTTAAATCCGTAAAAAAGTATAAAAATAAAAGTCAAAATATTTTCGCGTAACATATATGAGGTCGATGGCTTTCGTATTATATAGTTTTCGTTCTTCCCGCCAGGTGAGGTATTGGGGCGAGTGTGAGGGGATGTGGAGGCCGACTCGCCCGGAGAGGGAACTAATTCCCAAGTAAAATCGTGACGTTTAAATCCGTAAAAAAGTATAAAAATAAAAGTTAAAATATTTTCGCGTAACATATATGAGGTGGATGGCTTTCGTATTATATAGTTTTCGTTCTTCCCGCCAGGTGAGGTATTGGGGTGAGTGTGAGGGGATGTGGAGGCCGACTCGCCCGGAGCGGGAACTAATTCCCAAGTAAAATCGTGACGTTTAAATCCGTAAAATAGTATAAAAATAAAAGTTAAAATATTATCGCGTAACATATATGAGGTCGATGGCTTTCGTATTATATAGTTTCCGTTCTTCCCGCCAGGTGAGGTATTGGGGCGAGTGTGAGGGGATGTGGAGGCCGACACGCCCGGAGCGGGAACTAATTCCCAAGTAAAATCGTGACGTTTAAATCCGTAAAAAAGTATAAAAGTAAAAGTTAATATATTTTCGCGTAACATATATGAGGTAGATGGCTTTCGTATTATATAGTTTTCGTTCTTCCCGCCAGGTGAGGTATTGGGGCGAGTGTGAGGGGATGTGGAGGCCGACTCGCCCGGAGAGGATCTAATTCCCAAGCAAAATCGTGACGTTTAAATCCGTAAAAAAGTATAAAAATAAAAGTTAAAATATTTTCGCGTAACATATATGAGGTGGTTGGCTTTCGTATTATATAGTTTTCGTTCTTCCCGCCAGGTAAGGTATTGGGGCGAGTGTTTGGGGATGTGGAGGCCGACTCGCCCGGAGAGGGAACTAATTCCCAAGTAAAATCGTGACGTTTAAATCCGTAAAAAAGTATAAAAATAAAAGTTAAAATATTATCGCGTAACATATATGAGGTGGTTGGCTTTCGTATTATATAGTTTTCGTTCTTCCCGCCAGGTGAGGTATTGGGGCGAGTGTGAGGGGATGTGGAGGCCGACTCGCCCGGAGAGGAACTAATTCCCAAGTAAAATCGTGACGTTTAAATCCGTAAAAAAGTATAAAAGTAAAAGTTAATATATTTTCGCGTAACATATATGAGGTCGATAGCTTTCGTATTATATAGTTTTCGTTCTTCCCGCCAGGTGAGGTATTGGGGCGAGTGTGAGGGGATGTGGAGGCCGACTCGCCCGGAGAGGATCTAATTCCCAAGCAAAATCGTGACGTTTAAATCCGTAAAAAAGTATAAAAAAAAAGTTAAAATATTTTCGCGTAACATATATGAGGTGGTTGGCTTTCGTATTATATAGTTTTCGTTTTTCCCGCCAGGTGAGGTATTGGGTGAGTGTGAGGGGATGTGGAGGCCGACTCGCCCGGAGCGGAACTAATTCCCAAGTAAAATCGTGACGTTTAAATCCGTAAAAAAATATAAAAATAAAAGTTAAAATATTTTCGCGTAACATATATGAGGTCGATGGCTTTCTTATTAGAGTTTTCGTTCTTCCCGCCAGGTGAGGTATTGGGGCGAGTGTGAGGGGATGTCGAGGCCGACTCGCCCGGAGCGGGAACTAATTCCCAAGTAAAATCGTGACGTTTAAATCCGTAAAAAAGTATAAAAATGAAAGTTAAAATATTTCCCGTAACATATATGAGGTCGATGGTTTTCGTATTATATAGTTTACGTTCTTCCCGCCAGGTGAGGTATTGGGGCGAGTGTGAGGGGATGTGGAGGCCGACTCGCCCGGAGCGGGAACAAATTCCCAAGTAAAATCGTGACGTATAAATCCGTAAAAAAGTATAAAAATAAAAGTTAAAATATTATCGCGTAACATATATGAGGTCGATGGCTTTCGTATTATATAGTTTTCGTTCTCCCCGCCAGGTGATGTATTGGGGCGAGTGCGAGGGGATGTGGAGGCCGACTCGCCCGGAGCGGGTACTAATTCCCAAGTAAAATTGTGACGTTTAAATCCGTAAAAAAGTATAAAAATAAAAGTTAAAATATTTTCACGTAACATATATGAGGTCGATGGCTTTCGTATTATATAGTTTTCGTTCTTCCCGCCAGGTGAGGTATTGAGACGAGTGTGAGGGGATGTGGAGGCCGACTCGCCCGGAGCGGGAACTAATTCCCAAGTAAAATCGTGACGTTTAAATCCGTAAAAAAGTATAAAAATAAAAGTTAAAATATTTTCGCGTAACATATATGAGGTAGATGGCTTTCGTATTATATAGTTTTCGTTCTTCCCGCCAGGTGAGGTATTGGGGCGAGTGTGAGGGGATGTCGAGGCCGACTCGCCCGGAGCGGGAACTAATTCCCAAGTAAAATCGTGACGTTTAAATCCGTAAAAAAGTATAAAAATAAAAGTTCAAATATTTTCGCGTAACATATATGAGGTCGATGGCTTTCGTATTATATAGTTTTCGTTCTTCCCGCCAGGTGAGGTATTGGGGCGAGTGTGAGGGGATGTGGAGGCCGACTCGCCCGGAGCGGGAACTAATTCCCAAGTAAAATCGTGACGTTTAAATCCGTAAAAAAGTATAAAAATAAAAGTTAAAATATTTTCGCGTAACATATATGAGGTCGATGGCTTTCGTATTATATAGTTTTCGTTCTTCCCGCCAGGTGAGGTATTGGGGCGAGTGTGAGGGGATGTGGAGGCCGACTCGCCCGGAGCGGGAACTAATTCCCAAGTAAAATCGTGACGTTTAAATCCGTAAAAAGGTATAAAAATAAAAGTTAAAATATTTTCGCGTAACATATATGAGGTGGTTGGCTTTCGTATTATATAGTTTTCGTTCTTCCCGCCAGGTGAGGTATTGGGCGAGTGTGAGGGGATGTGGAGGCCGACTCGCCCGGAGCGGAACTAATTCCCAAGTAAAATCGTGACGTTTAAATCCGTAAAAAAGTATAAAAATAAAAGTTAAAATATTATCGCGTGACATATATGAGGTCGATGGCTTTCGTATTATATAGTTTTCGTTCTTCCCGCCAGGTGATGTATTGGGGCGAGTGTGAGGGGATGTGGAGGCCGACTCGCCCGGAGCGGGTACTAATTCCCAAGTAAAATTGTGACGTTTAAATCCGTAAAAAAGTATAAAAATAAAAGTTAAAATATTTTCACGTAACATATATGAGGTCGATGGCTTTCGTATTATATAGTTTTCGTTCTTCCCGCCAGGTGAGGTATTGAGGCGAGTGTGAGGGGATGTGGAGGCCGACTCGCCCGGAGCGGGAACTAATTCCCAAGTAAAATCGTGACGTTTAAATCCGTAAAAAAGTATAAAAATAAAAGTTAAAATATTTTCGCGTAACATATATGAGGTGGTTGGCTTTCGTATTATATAGTTTTCGCTTTTCTCGCCAGGTGAGGTATTGGGCGAGTGTGAGGGGATGTGGAGGCCGACTCGCCCGGAGCGGAACTAATTCCCAAGTAAAATCGTGACGTTTAAATCCGTAAAAAAGTATAAAAATACAAGTTAAAATATTTTCGCGTAACATATATGAGGTAGATGGCTTTCGTATTATATAGTTTTCGTTCTTCCCGCCAGGTGAGGTATTGGGGCGAGTGTGAGGGAATGTGGAGGACGACTCGCCCGGAGCGGGAACTAATTCCCAAGTAAAATCGTGACGTTTAAATCCGTAAAATAGTATAAAAATAAAAGTTAAAATATTTTCGCGTAACATATATGAGGTCGATGACTTTCGTATTATATAGTTTTCGTTCTTCCCGCCAGGTGAGGTATTGGGGCGAGTGTGAGGGGATGTGGAGGCTGACACGCCCGGAGCGGGAACTAATTCCCAAGTAAAATCGTGACGTTTAAATCCGTAAAAAAGTATAAAAATAAAAGTTAAAATATTCTCGCGTAACATATATGAGGTAGATGGCTTTCGTATTATATAGTTTTCGTTCTTCCCGCCAGGTGAGGTATTGGGGCGAGTGTGAGGGGATGTCGAGGCCGACTCGCCCGGAGCGGGAACTAATTCCCAAGTAAAATCGTGACGTTTAAATCCGTAAAAAAGTATAAAAATAAAAGTTCAAATATTTTCGCGTAACATATATGAGGTCGATGGCTTTCGTATTATATAGTTTTCGTTCTTCCCGCCAGGTGAGGTATTGGGGCGAGTGTGAGGGGATGTGGAGGCCGACTCGCCCGGAGCGGGAACTAATTCCCAAGTAAAATCGTGACGTTTAAATCCGTAAAAAAGTATAAAAATAAAAGTTAAAATATTTTCGCGTAACATATATGAGGTCGATGGCTTTCGTATTATATAGTTTTCGTTCTTCCCGCCAGGTGAGGTATTGGGGCGAGTGTGAGGGGATGTGGAGGCAGACTCGCTCGGAGCGGGTACTAATTCCCAAGTAAAATCGTGACGTTTTAATCCGTAAAAAAGTATAAAAATAAAAGTTAAAATATTTTCGCGTAACATGTATGAGGTCGATGGCTTTTTGTATTATATAGTTTTCGTTCTTCCCGCCAGGTGAGGTATTGAGGCGTGTGTGAGGGGATGTGGAGGCCGACTCGCCCGGAGCGGGAACTAATTCCCAAGTAAAATCGTGACGTTTAAATCCGTAAAAAAGTATAAAAATAAAAGTTAAAATATTTTCGCGTAACATATATGAGGTGGATGGCTTTCGTATTATATAGTTTTCGTTCTTCCCGCCAGGTGAGGTATTGGGGTGAGTGTGAGGGGATGTGGAGGCCGACTCGCCCGGAGCGGAACTAATTCCCAAGTAAAATCGTGACGTTTAAATCCGTAAAATAGTATAAAAATAAAAGTTAAAATATTTTCGCGTAACATATATGAGGTCGATGGCTTTCGTATTATATAGTTTTCGTTCTTCCCGCCAGGTGAGGTATTGGGGCGAGTGTGAGGGGATGTGGAGGCCGACACGCCCGGAGCGGGAACTAATTCCCAAGTAAAATCGTGACGTTTAAATCCGTAAAAAAGTATAAAAATAAAAGTTAAAATATTTTCGCGTAACATATATGAGGTCGATGACTTTCGTATTATATAGTTTTCGTTCTTCCCGCCAGGTGAGGTATTGGGGCGAGTGTGAGGGGATGTCGAGGCCGACTCGCCCGGAGCGGGAACTAATTCCCAAGTAAAATCGTGACGTTTAAATCCGTAAAAAAGTATAAAAATAAAAGTTAAAATATTTTCGCGTAACATATATGAGGTCGATGGCTTTCGTATTATATAGTTTTCGTTCTTCCCGCCAGGTGAGGTATTGGGGCGAGTGTGAGGGGATGTGGAGGCCGACTCGCCCGGAGCGGGAACTAATTCCCAAGTAAAATCGTGACGTTTAAATCCGTAAAAAAGTATAAAAATAAAAGTTAAAATATTTTCGCGTAACATATATGAGGTCGATGGCTTTCGTATTATATAGTTTTCGTTCTTCCCGCCAGGTGAGGTATTGGGGCGAGTGTGAGGGGATGTGGAGGCAGACTCGCTCGGAGCGGGTACTAATTCCCAAGTAAAATCGTGACGTTTTAATCCGTAAAAAAGTATAAAAATAAAAGTTAAAATATTTTCGCGTAACATGTATGAGGTCGATGGCTTTTTGTATTATATAGTTTTCGTTCTTCCCGCCAGGTGAGGTATTGAGGCGTGTGTGAGGGGATGTGGAGGCCGACTCGCCCGGAGCGGGAACTAATTCCCAAGTAAAATCGTGACGTTTAAATCCGTAAAAAAGTATAAAAATAAAAGTTAAAATATTTTCGCGTAACATATATGAGGTGGATGGCTTTCGTATTATATAGTTTTCGTTCTTCCCGCCAGGTGAGGTATTGGGGTGAGTGTGAGGGGATGTGGAGGCCGACTCGCCCGGAGCGGAACTAATTCCCAAGTAAAATCGTGACGTTTAAATCCGTAAAATAGTATAAAAATAAAAGTTAAAATATTTTCGCGTAACATATATGAGGTCGATGGCTTTCGTATTATATAGTTTTCGTTCTTCCCGCCAGGTGAGGTATTGGGGCGAGTGTGAGGGGATGTGGAGGCCGACACGCCCGGAGCGGGAACTAATTCCCAAGTAAAATCGTGACGTTTAAATCCGTAAAAAAGTATAAAAATAAAAGTTAAAATATTTTCGCGTAACATATATGAGGTCGATGACTTTCGTATTATATAGTTTTCGTTCTTCCCGCCAGGTGAGGTATTGGGGCGAGTGTGAGGGGATGTCGAGGCCGACTCGCCCGGAGCGGGAACTAATTCCCAAGTAAAATCGTGACGTTTAAATCCGTAAAAAAGTATAAAAATAAAAGTTAAAATATTTTCGCGTAACATATATGAGGTCGATGGCTTTCGTATTATATAGTTTTCGTTCTTCCCGCCAGGTGAGGTATTGGGGCGAGTGTGAGGGGATGTGGAGGCCGACTCGCCCGGAGCGGGAACTAATTCCCAAGTAAAATCGTGACGTTTAAATCCGTAAAAAAGTATAAAAATAAAAGTCAAAATATTTTCGCGTAACGTATATGAGGTCGATGGCTTTCGTATTATATAGTTTTCGTTCTTCCCGCCAGGTGAGGTATTGAGGCGAGTGTGAGGGGATGTGGAGGCCGACTCGCCCGGAGCGTTTACTAATTCCCAAGTAAAATCGTGACGTTTAAATCCGTAAAAAAGTATAAAAATAAAAGTTAAAATATTTTCGCGTAACATATATGAGGTGGATGGCTTTCGTATTATATAGTTTTCGTTCTTCCCACCAGGTGAGGTATTGGGGTGAGTGTAAGGGGATGTGGAGGCCGACTCGCCCGGAGCGGGAACTAATTCCCAAGTAAAATCGTGACGTTTAAATCCGTAAAATAGTATAAAAATAAAAGTTAAAATATTTTCGCGTAACATATATGAGGTCGATGGCTTTCGTATTATATAGTTTTCGTTCTTCCCGCCAGGTGAGGTATTGGGGCGAGTGTGAGGGGATGTGGAGGCCGACACGCCCGGAGCGGGAACTAATTCCCAAGTAAAATCGTGACGTTTAAATCCGTAAAAAAGTATAAAAATAAAAGTTAAAATATTTTCGCGTAACATATATGAGGTCGATGACTTTCGTATTATATAGTTTTCGTTCTTCCCGCCAGGTGAGGTATTGGGGCGAGTGTGAGGGGATGTCGAGGCCGACTCGCCCGGAGCGGGAACTAATTCCCAAGTAAAATCGTGACGTTTAAATCCGTAAAAAAGTATAAAAATAAAAGTTAAAATATTTTCTCCTAACATATATGAGGTCGATGGCTTTCGTATTATATAGTTTTCGTTCTTCCCGCCAGGTGAGGTATTGGGGCGAGTGTGAGGGGATGTGGAGGCCGACTCGCCCGGAGCGGGAACTAATTCCCAAGTAAAATCGTGACGTTTAAATAAGTAAAAAAGTATAAAAATAAAAGTCAAAATATTTTCGCGTAACATATATGAGGTCGATGGCTTTCGTATTATATAGTTTTCGTTCTTCCCGCCAGGTGAGGTATTGGGGCGAGTGTGAGGGGATGTGGAGGCCGACTCGCCCGGAGCGTTTACTAATTCCCAAGTAAAATCGTGACGTTTAAATCCGTAAAAAAGTATAAAAATAAAAGTTAAAATATTTTCGCGTAACATATATGAGGTCGATGGCTTTCGTATTATATAGTTTTCGTTCTTCCCGCCAGGTGAGGTATTGAGGCGAGTGTGAGGGGATGTGGAGGCCAACTCGCCCGGAACGGCAACTAATTCCCAAGTAAAATCGTGACGTTTAAATCCGTAAAAAAGTATAAAAATAAAAGTTAAAATATTTCCCGTAACATATATGAGGTCGATGACTTTCGTATTATATAGTTTTCGTTCTTCCCGCCAGGTGAGGTATTGGGGCGAGTGTGAGGGGATGTCGAGGCCGACTCGCCCGGAGCGGGAACTAATTCCCAAGTAAAATCGTGACGTTTAAATCCGTAAAAAAGTATAAAAATAAAAGTTAAAATATTTTCGCGTAACATATATGAGGTCGATGGCTTTCGTATTATATAGTTTTCGTTCTTCCCGCCAGGTGAGGTATTGGGGCGAGTGTGAGGGGATGTGGAGGCCGACTCGCCCGGAGCGGGAACTAATTCCCAAGTAAAATCGTGACGTTTAAATCCGTAAAAAAGTATAAAAATAAAAGTCAAAATATTTTCGCGTAACATATATGAGGTCGATGGCTTTCGTATTATATAGTTTTCGTTCTTCCCGCCAGGTGAGGTATTGGGGCGAGTGTGAGGGGATGTGGAGGCCGACTCGCCCGGAGGGGGAACTAATTCCCAAGTAAAATCGTGACGTTTAAATCCGTAAAAAAGTATAAAAATAAAAGTTAAAATATTTTCGCGTAACATATATGAGGTGGATGGCTTTCGTATTATATAGTTTTCGTTCTTCCCGCCAGGTGAGGTATTGGGGTGAGTGTGAGGGGATGTGGAGGCCGACTCGCCCGGAGCGGGAACTAATTCCCAAGTAAAATCGTGACGTTTAAATCCGTAAAATAGTATAAAAATAAAAGTTAAAATATTATCGCGTAACATATATGAGGTCGATGGCTTTCGTATTATATAGTTTCCGTTCTTCCCGCCAGGTGAGGTATTGGGGCGAGTGTGAGGGGATGTGGAGGCCGACACGCCCGGAGCGGGAACTAATTCCCAAGTAAAATCGTGACGTTTAAATCCGTAAAAAAGTATAAAAGTAAAAGTTAATATATTTTCGCGTAACATATATGAGGTCGATAGCTTTCGTATTATATAGTTTTCGTTCTTCCCGCCAGGTGAGGTATTGGGGCGAGTGTGAGGGGATGTGGAGGCCGACTCGCCCGGAGAGGATCTAATTCCCAAGCAAAATCGTGACGTTTAAATCCGTAAAAAAGTATAAAAATAAAAGTTAAAATATTTTCGCGTAACATATATGAGGTGGTTGGCTTTCGTATTATATAGTTTTCGTTCTTCCCGCCAGGTAAGGTATTGGGGCGAGTGTTTGGGGATGTGGAGGCCGACTCGCCCGGAGAGGGAACTAATTCCCAAGTAAAATCGTGACGTTTAAATCCGTAAAAAAGTATAAAAATAAAAGTTAAAATATTATCGCGTAACATATATGAGGTGGTTGGCTTTCGTATTATATAGTTTTCGTTCTTCCCGCCAGGTGAGGTATTGGGGCGAGTGTGAGGGGATGTGGAGGCCGACTCGCCCGGAGAGGAACTAATTCCCAAGTAAAATCGTGACGTTTAAATCCGTAAAAAAGTATAAAAGTAAAAGTTAATATATTTTCGCGTAACATATATGAGGTCGATAGCTTTCGTATTATATAGTTTTCGTTCTTCCCGCCAGGTGAGGTATTGGGGCGAGTGTGAGGGGATGTGGAGGCCGACTCGCCCGGAGAGGATCTAATTCCCAAGCAAAATCGTGACGTTTAAATCCGTAAAAAAGTATAAAAAAAAAGTTAAAATATTTTCGCGTAACATATATGAGGTGGTTGGCTTTCGTATTATATAGTTTTCGTTTTTCCCGCCAGGTGAGGTATTGGGTGAGTGTGAGGGGATGTGGAGGCCGACTCGCCCGGAGCGGAACTAATTCCCAAGTAAAATCGTGACGTTTAAATCCGTAAAAAAATATAAAAATAAAAGTTAAAATATTTTCGCGTAACATATATGAGGTCGATGGCTTTCTTATTAGAGTTTTCGTTCTTCCCGCCAGGTGAGGTATTGGGGCGAGTGTGAGGGGATGTCGAGGCCGACTCGCCCGGAGCGGGAACTAATTCCCAAGTAAAATCGTGACGTTTAAATCCGTAAAAAAGTATAAAAATAAAAGTTAAAATATTTTCGCGTAACATATATGAGGTCGATGGCTTTCGTATTATATAGTTTTAGTTCTTCCCGCCAGGTGAGGTATTGGGGCGAGTGTGAGGGGATGTGGAGGCCGACTCGCCCGGAGCGGGAACTAATTCCCAAGTAAAATCGTGACGTTTAAATCCGTAAAAAAGTATAAAAATAAAAGTTAAAATATTTTCGCGTAACATATATGAAGTGGTTGGCTTTCGTATTATATAGTTTTCGTTCTTCCCGCCAGGTGAGGTATTGGGCGAGTGTGAGGAGATGTGGAGGCCGACTCGCCCGGAGCGGAACTAATTCCCAAGTAAAATCGTGACGTTTAAATCCGTAAAAAAGTATAAAAATAAAAGTTAAAATATTTTCGCGTAACATATATGAGGTCGATGGCTTTCGTATTATATAGTTTTCGTTCTTCCCGCCAGGTGAGGTATTGGGGCGAGTGTGAGGGGATGTGGAGGCCGACTCGCCCGGAGCGGGTACTAATTCCCAAGTAAAATCGTGACGTTTAAATCCGTAAAAAAGTATAAAAATAAAAGTTAAAATATTTTCGCGTAACATATATGAGGTCGATGGCTTTCGTATTATATAGTTTTCGTTCTTCCCGCCAGGTGAGGTATTGAGGCGAGTGTGAGGGGATGTGGAGGCCGACTCGCCCGGAGCGGGAACTAATTCCCAAGTAAAATCGTGACGTTTAAATCCGTAAAAAAGTATAAAAATAAAAGTTAAAATATTTTCGCGTAACATATATGAGGTCGATGGCTTTCGTATTATATAGTTTTCGATCTTCACGCCAGGTGAGTTATTGTGGCGAGTGTGAGGGGATGTGGAGGCCGACTCGCCCGGAGCGGGAACTAATTCCAAAGTAAAATCGTGACATTTAAATCCGTAAAAAAGTATAAAAATAAAAGTTAAAATATTTTCGCGTAACATATATGAGGTCGATGGTTTTCGTATTATATAGTTTTCGTTCTTTCCGCCAGGTGAGGTATTGGGCGAGTGTGAGGGGATGTGGAGGCCGACTCGCCCGGAGCGGAACTAATTCCCAAGTAAAATCGTGACGTTTAAATCCGTAAAAAAGTATAAAAATAAAAGTTAAAATATTTTCGCGTAACATATATGAGGTCGATGGCTTTCGTATTATATAGTTTTCGTTCTTCCCGCCAGGTGAGGTATTGGAGCGAGTGTGAGGGGATGTGGAGGCCGACTCGCCCGGAGCGGGAACTAATTCCCAAGTAAAATCGTGACGTTTAAATCCGTAAAAAAGTATAAAAATAAAAGTTAAAATATTTTCGCGTAACATATATGAGGTGGTTGGCTTTCGTATTATATAGTTTTCGTTCTTCCCGCCAGGTAAGGTATTGGGTCGAGTGTTTGGGGATGTGGAGGCCGACTCGCCCGGAGAGGGAACTAATTCCCAAGTAAAATCGTGACGTTTAAATCCGTAAAAAAGTATAAAAATAAAAGTTAAAATATTTTCGCGTAACATATATGAGGTCGATGGCTTTCGTATTATATAGTTTTCGTTCTTCCCACCAGGTGAGGTATTGTGGCGAGTGTGAGGGGATGTGGAGGCCGACTCGCCCGGAGCGGGAACTAATTCCAAAGTAAAATCGCGACGTCTAAATCCGTAAAAAAGTATAAAAATAAAAGTTAAAATATTTTTGCGTAACATATATGAGGTCGATGGCTCTCGTATTATATAGTTTTCGTTTTTCCCGCCAGGTGAGGTATTGGGGCGAGTGTGACGGGATGTGGAGGCCGACTCGCCCGGAGGGGGAACTAATTCCCAAGTAAAGTCTTGACGTTTAAATCCGTAAAAAAGTATAAAAATAAAAGTTAAAATATTATCGCGTAACATATTTCTTTTTTTTTTTTTACTTTGGCTCAGGCCCGTCTTTCAGATCCGGTATCTGAAAAATTAAACCGGAACGGGTTATCATCATTGCCATTTTTTTCTTTTCTTTATTCATTATCCATTATATTTCTGGAAAAGGGAAAAGGAAAAGGGAAAAAGGAAAACAACCACAGCACACAACACACACACACAAAAAAAGAAAACAACAAACAAAAAACAATAATTTCCCTAAGTGCTCATTTGCATGTCCCTTAACTGCCTACCTTAGTTCCTAATTGTTTCCTATTCCTATCTTAATAGTTTATCAAAATTTATTAATGTTTATTATTTACTAAACTATCTTACCTAATTAAGCCTAGCCTAACATGACTGTTATTTTTGCTAGTGTTTAAATATTCTATGGTTTTATTTATTAATATTTTTTAATTTTTTTTTAGATTGTTTATGCATATTTAGTTTTTTCTTTATTTATTTGTTGTTTCGCATTTATTTATTTATTTACAATATTAGTTATTTTTATTTAGTTTCCATTTCATTTCCTTCTTTTGTGTACTAGTTCTCCATATTTATACTTCTTCCATTAATTATGTTATTATATATTATTTATTCATTTTGTTATTTATTTATTATTTATTTGTTTTGGTCTCCTCTTCTTTCTTCGGTTTCTCCCTGTATGATTTTTGGTTAATCCCTGTATGGTTTTGGGCTTCTCTCCTGTGTTTCACTAGAAAATGCACTAATTTACTAATCAATTTTCACTTGGTTTTTCCCTGTGTGTCTTTTCTAGTTTCACCGTAAACACTGATTAACACTAGAATAACAACACTAAGCACTACCACTGGCTACAATCACATACATTTTTGCACATATTCACTCTTCTCACTATTTCAACACATTCCAATATAGTTATAATCATAGACGATTTCCCTATGGCTACATTAGTTTTAGCTGATCCTAGTGGTTTATGCTTGTCCAATGGAGGAGTGTTCTCAGTCGAGTATCCTTGTCGAGTAATCTCAGTGATACAGGTTTGAGGTCCAGGGCCCACTCAGAGCACTTAGTGTAGGCCCTGGTCCGTTGTGTCCTACCACCTATATCCGAACTGAGATCCGCACACCGGCTAACCTTTCCAGTCTGAGATACTCCTGCCATCCAGTCCCTAGCGGGGTAACAGTTCCTGTACCACACACGCGCACACACAAGAAACACCTAGTATGAACACAAACACTCACACACACGCATCCAGCGCATTCGGAGTTCCGATCCAGGTTTAGCCCGGGAATGCACTGGCTCATCCACTCTTCCCCGGGGAGCACGGAATTCCGGTGCCTTCCAGAAGGTGCCTTCGGTCCTGGGGAGGGGTCCACTTTCTCCAACACGCATCCATCTCACTTTATCCATATTTGATTCCTACTTGTTTCCATTGTAATAATTTTTTCTCCTCATTTCTGAGTATGCTTGTGTGATTTTGCTTAATATTTTGCAATCCCTTTCGCTGCTGATTATCTGTTCCAGCGTTTTTGTTCTTATACTATCTCTTTCTTGTAACTCATCTTCCAACACTGGGCACCAAAGAACATGATGTTCAGGTGATCCTAGTTCTCCGCATTCACAGAACGGGTTGTCTTTTACTGTGATCTTGTGTAGGTAAGTTTCGTAGGGTCCGTGTCCACTGAGGAAGTGTATCAATCCTGATGCTGGGTCAAGGTATTTTAATTCTCTTCTCATCTCCACTGTTGGTATTATATTGAATAACCTCCTAGATTTAGTCGAGGTCCTCCATTCTTGATCCCACATGTTTTCAATGGCTACCTCGATGTCATTCTTGGTTGTGGCCTCCTTGCCAATTAACTCTTTTATTTTTTCTTGATTATTTTTCTTTAGCCAATAATTGCATGCTCTTTGTACGACTATGAGATTCAAAGGTTTAACGTTTAGCAGTATACATAAAGCGTTGTTTGGTGTAGTGTTGAAAGCTCCGCATAACCTTATAAGTAAGTTCCTCTGAGGTCTGTTTATACTTTCCTTTATCCTTTTATTGTTATTAATTCTATGTGCCCATACACTTGCTGCATAAGTCATCGTCGCACAAAGTAAAGTTTCATGATATAATTTGAGTGTTTGGATGGGTAATTTATAAGTATTCATGCCAATTGTGAGTAATTTATTTGTCACTCTATTTCCACGTTCAATAATATATTCAATATGCTTTCCAAAGTTTAGTCTGTCATCAATATTGACCCCCAAATACTTAAACTCTGTTACTCTTTCTATTTTCTGATCTTCGATCTTAATTAGTGGATCTCTCTGCAGTTTTGTTCCGAATAACATGTATTTAGTTTTCCTATTTGATAATTTTAGTTTGCAGCCAGTACACCAATTTTGTAATTCGTTTAGTATTTGGTTTGTCTTCACCTCTAATTCTCTTCTAGAATTTGCTGATACTATTATGGCGATATCATCGGCGAAAGCTATTATTTTGTCTATTTGTTCGCTATTATTCATTTTATGAAGGCAAGGTTGCAACTGTATGTCCCACATGAGTGGTCCCAAAATTGAGCCTTGTGGACATCCTTTTTCGTTATTCACAGTTATATCCCCTTGTTCTAGTTGTATTAATATTCGTCTATTACAGAAGTAGCTTTTGATTACATTTATTAGGTATTGTGGAAGCTCTATACTTTTTAAATTATCTATTAGCGATGGTATCCAAAGATTATCAAAGGCACCCTCTATGTCTACAAATAGCGCTAGGGCATATTTCCTCTGGAAGCTACTTGTCTGCAATTGTTCTTTAAAAGCATTTAGCGCGTCCTCTGTTGATTTGCCTGCCCTAAATCCAAACTGCAGTTCGTCGTCTTTTACGTTCCTATATTTGTTTATTCTGTTGGCTATTATTTTTTCAAACATTTTACTAATGTTTTTTAGCAAGCAGATTGGTCTGTATGCTCCTATATCCACTGGGTCCTTGTCTGTACTTTTTAACAGTATAATCAACTTAGAAATTTTCCAGCTATCAGGGAATTCTTGTCTTTTCAGTAGCATATTAAAGAGTCTTGACAGATATGGAGTCCAAACATCTTTATTTCGTTTATAAATGTCGTTCGTTATACCATCTAATCCCGGCGATTTTCCAGACTTTAATTTCTTGATAATCATTCCTATTTCTTCGTTAGTGACCAGGTCTGTCTCCGGAATTTCCTCTGCTAGTTCTGTTTCTTCATATTTCCTTCGTAGTTGTTGTTGTTCCTCAGTTTCGTTTTCTTTTAAATCTTTCGGAAAAAACTTTTGTGTTAGTTTGTCCAGTGTTTCTTTCCTTGTGTTAGTGAATGATCCATCCGCATTTCTAACAGTACATAATATCACCGGGTTTATTTTTTGCATAATCAGTTTGTATGGCAAGCCCCATGGATCAAATTGTATGTTTCTAGCTAGGAAAAGATCCCAGCTATGTTTCTTTGCTTCCAAAATCTCTGCTTGATATTCTTCTTTAGCTCTTCTGTACTCCTGGAGTCTCATCTGCTTTAGCTGTGGTACCCACGTCGCTTCGTAACTTTTCCTCTTTGCTCTTACTATTCTTCTCATTCTTTCCAGTTTGGGATTCCAGAAGTCCCCGTAACCTGCTCTCTGTATCTGTTTGGGTGCTGATGCTCTTACTGCTAAAGCAAGCGTAACATATATGAGGTGGTTGGCTTTCGTATTATATAGTTTTCGTTCTTCCCGCCAGGTGAGGTATTGGGGCGAGTGTGAGGGGATGTGGAGGCCGACTCGCCCGGAGAGGAACAAATTCCCAAGTAAAATCGTGACGTTTAAATCCGTAAAAAAGTATAAAAGTAAAAGTTAATATATTTTCGCGTAACATATATGAGGTCGATAGCTTTCGTATTATATAGTTTTCGTTCTTCCCGCCAGGTGAGGTATTGGGGCGAGTGTGAGGGGATGTGGAGGCCGACTCGCCCGGAGAGGAACTAATTCCCAAGTAAAATCGTGACGTTTAAATCCGTAAAAAAGTATAAAAATAAAAGTTAAAATATTTTCGCGTAACATATATGAGGTGGTTGGCTTTCGTATTATATAGTTTTCGTTTTTCCCGCCAGGTGAGGTATTGGGCGAGTGTGAGGGGATGTGGAGGCCGACTCGCCCGGAGCGGAACTAATTCCCAAGTAAAATCGTGACGTTTAAATCCGTAAAAAAGTATAAAAATAAAAGTTAAAATATTTTCGCGTAACATATATGAGGTCGATGGCTTTCGTATTATATAGTTTTCGTTCTTCCCGCCAGGTGAGGTATTGGGGCGAGTGTGAGGGGATGTGGAGGCCGACTCGCCCGGAGCGGGAACTAATTCCCAAGTGAAATCGTGACGTTTAAATCCGTAAAAAAGTATAAAAATAAAAGTTAAAATATTTTCGCGTAACATATATGAGGTCGATGGTTTTCTTATTAGAGTTTTCGTTCTTCCCGCCAGGTGAGGTATTGGGGCGAGTGTGAGGGGATGTCGAGGCCGACTCGCCCGGAGCGGAACTAATTCCCAAGTAAAATCGTGACGTTTAAATCCGTAAAAAAGTATAAAAATAAAAGTTAAAATATTTTCGCGTAACATATATGAGGTCGATGGCTTTCGTATTATATAGTTTTCGTTCTTCCCGCCAGGTGAGGTATTGCGGCGAGTGTTACGGGATGTGGAGGCCGACTCGCCCGGAGCGGGTACTAATTCCCAAGTAAAATCGTGACGTTTAAATCCCTAAAAAAGTATAAAAATAAAAGTTAAAATATTTTCGCGTAACATATATGAGGTCGATGGCTTTCGTATTATATAGTTTTCGATCTTCACGCCAGGTGAGTTATTGTGGCGAGTGTGAGGGGATGTGGAGGCCGACTCGCCCGGTGCGGGAACTAATTCCAAAGTAAAATCGCGACGTCTAAATCCGTAAAAAAGTATAAAAATAAAAGTTAAAATATTTTCGCGTAACATATATGAGATCGATGGCTTTCGTATTATATAGTTTTCGTTTTTCCCGCCAGGTGAAGTATTGGGGCGAGTGTGAGGGGATGTGGAGGCCGACTCGCCCGGAGCGGGTACTAATTCCCAAGTAAAATCGTGACGTTTAAATCCGTAAAAAAGTATAAAAATAAAAGTTAAAATATTTTCGCGTAACATATATGAGGTCGATGGCTTTCGTATTATATAGTTTTCGTTCTTCCCGCCAGGTGAGGTATTGAGGCGAGTGTGAGGGGATGTGGAGGCCGACTCGCCCGGAGCGGGAACTAATTCCCAAGTAAAATCGTGACGTTTAAATCCGTAAAAAAGTATAAAAGTAAAAGTTAAAATATTTTCGCGTAACATATATGAGGTGGTTGGCTTTCGTATTATATAGTTTTCGTTCTTCCCGCCAGGTAAGGTATTGGGTCGAGTGTTTGGGGATGTGGAGGCCGACTCGCCCGGAGAGGGAACTAATTCCCAAGTAAAATCGTGACGTTTAAATCCGTAAAAAAGTATAAAAATAAAAGTTAAAATATTTTCGCGTAACATATATGAGGTGGATGGCTTTCGTATTATATAGTTTTCGTTCTTCCCGCCAGGTGAGGTATTGTGGCGAGTGTGAGAGGATGTGGAGGCCGACTCGCCCGGAGCGGGAACTAATTCCAAAGTAAAATCGCGACGTCTAAATCCGTAAAAAAGTATAAAAATAAAAGTTAAAATATTTTTGCGTAACATATATGAGGTCGATGGCTCTCGTATTATATAGTTTTCGTTTTTCCCGCCAGGTGAGGTATTGGGGCGAGTGTGACGGGATGTGGAGGCCGACTCGCCCGGAGGGGGAACTAATTCCCAAGTAAAGTCTTGACGTTTAAATCCGTAAAAAAGTATAAAAATAAAAGTTAAAATATTATCGCGTAACATATATGAGGTGGTTGGCTTTCGTATTATATAGTTTTCGTTCTTCCCGCCAGGTGAGGTATTGGGGCGAGTGTGAGGGGATGTGGAGGCCGACTCGCCCGGAGAGGAACTAATTCCCAAGTAAAATCGTGACGTTTAAATCCGTAAAAAGTATAAAAGTAAAAGTTAATATATTTTCGCGTAACATATATGAGGTCGATAGCTTTCGTATTATATAGTTTTCGTTCTTCCCGCCAGGTGAGGTATTGGGGCGAGTGTGAGGGGATGTGGAGGCCGACTCGCCCGGAGAGGAACTAATTCCCAAGTAAAATCGTGACGTTTAAATCCGTAAAAAAGTATAAAAATAAAAGTTAAATATTTTCGCGTAACATATATGAGGTGGTTGGCTTTCGTATTATATAGTTTTCGTTTTTCCCGCCAGGTGAGGTATTGGGCGAGTGTGAGGGGATGTGGAGGCCGACTCGCCCGGAGCGGAACTAATTCCCAAGTAAAATCGTGACGTTTAAATCCGTAAAAAAGTATAAAAATAAAAGTTAAAATATTTTCGCGTAACATATATGAGGTCGATGGCTTTCGTATTATATAGTTTTCGTTCTTCCCGCCAGGTGAGGTATTGGGGCGAGTGTGAGGGGATGTGGAGGCCGACTCGCCCGGAGCGGGAACTAATTCCCAAGTAAAATCGTGACGTCTAAATCCGTAAAAAAGTATAAAAATAAAAGTTAAAATATTTTCGCGTAACATATATGAGGTCGATGGCTTTCGTATTATATAGTTTTCGTTCTTCCCGCCAGGTGAGGTATTGGGGCGAGTGTGAGGGGATGTGGAGGCCGACACGCCCGGAGCGGGAACTAATTCCCAAGTAAAATCGTGACGTTTAAATCCGTAAAAAAGTATAAAAATAAAAGTTAAAATATTTTCGCGTAACATATATGAGGTCGATGGCTTTCTTATTAGAGTTTTCGTTCTTCCCGCCAGGTGAGGTATTGGGGCGAGTGTGATGGGATGTCGAGGCCGGCTCGCCCGGAGCGGGAACTAATTCCCAAGTAAAATCGTGACGTTTAAATCCGTAAAAAAGTATAAAAATAAAAGTTAAAATATTTTCCCGTAACATATATGAGGTCGATGGCTTTCGTATTATATAGTTTTCGTTCTTCCCGCCAGGTGAGGTATTGGGGCGAAAGTGAGGGGATGTGGAAGCCGACTCGCCCGGAGCGGGAACTAATTCCCAAGTAAAATCGTGACGTTTAAATCCGTAAAAAAGTATAAAAATAAAAGTTAAAATATTTTAGCGTAACATATATGAGGTGGATGGCTTTCATATTATATAGTTTTCGTTCTTCCCGCCAGGTGAGGTATTGGGGCGAGTGTGAGGGGATGTGGAGGCCGACTCGCCCAGAGCGGGAACTAATTCCCAAGTAAAATCGTGACGTTTAAATCCGTAAAAAAGTATAAAAATAAAAGTTAAAATATTTTCGCGTAACATATATAAGGTCGATGGCTTTCGTATTATATAGTTTTCGTTCTTCCCGCCAGGTGTGGTATTTAGGCGAGTGTGAGGGGATCTGGAGGCCGACTCGCCCGGAGTGGGAACTAATTCCCAAGTAAAATCGTGACGTTTAAATCCGTAAAAAAGTATAAAAATAAAAGTTAAAATATTTTCGCGTAACATATATGAGGTCGATGGCTTTCGTATTATATAGTTTTAGTTCTTCCAGCCAGGTGAGGTATTGGGGCGAGTGTGAGGGGATGTGCAGGCCGACTCGCCCGGAGCGGGAACTATTTCCCAAGTAAAATCGTGACGTTTAAATCCGTAAAAAGGTATAAATATAAAAGTTAAAATATTTTCGCGTAACATATATGAGGTCGATGGCTTTCGTATTATATAGTTTTCGTTCTTCCCGCCAGGTGAGGTATTTAGGCGAGTGTGAGTGGATGTGGAGGCCGACTCGCCAGGAGCGGGAACTAATTCCCAAGTAAAATCGTGACGTTTAAATCCGTAAAAAAGTATAAAAATAAAAGTTAAAATATTTTCGCGTAATATATATGAGGTCGATGGCTTTCGTATTATATAGTTTTCGTTCTTCCCGCCAGGTGAGGTATTGGGGCGAGTGTGAGGGGATGTGGAGGCCGACTCGCCAGGAGCGGGAACTAATTCCCAAGTAAAATCGTGACGTTCAAATCCGTAAAAAGGTATAAAAATAAAAGTTAAAATATTTTCGCATAACATATATGAGGTCGATGGCTTTCGTATTATATAGTTTTCGTTCTTCCCGCGAGGTGAGGTATTGGGGCGAGTGTGAGGGGATGTGGAGGCCGACTCGCCCGGAGCGGGAACTAATTCCCAAGTAAAATCGAGACGTTTAAATCCGTAAAAAAGTATAAAAATAAAAGTTAAAATATTTTCGCGTAACATATATGAGGTCGATGGCTTTCGTATTATATAGTTTTCGTTCTTCCCGCCACGTGAGGTATTGGCCGAGTGTGAGGGGATGTGGAGGCCGACTCGCCCGGAGCGGGAACTAATTCCCAAGTAAAATCGTGACGTTTAAATCCGTAAGAAAATATAAAAATAAAATTTAAAATATTTTCGCGTAACATATATGAGGACGATGGCTTTCGTATTATATAGTTTTCGTTCTTCCCGCCAGGTGAGGTATTGGGGCGAGAGAGAGGGGATGTGGAGGCCGACTCGCCCTGAGCGGGAACTAATTCCCAAGTAAAATCGTGACGTTTAAATCCGTAAAAAAGAATAAAAATAAAAGTTAAAATATTTTCGCGTAACATATATGAGGTCGATGGCTTTCGTATTATATAGTTTTCGTTCTTCCCGCCAGGTGAGGTATTGGGGCGTGTGTGAGGGGATGTGGAGGCCGACTCGCCCGGAGCGGGTACTAATTCTGAAGTAAAATCGTGACGTTTAAATCCGTAAAAAAGTATAAAAATAAAAGTTAAAATATTTTCGCGTAACATATATGAGGTCGATGGCTTTCGTATTATATAGTTTTCGTTCTTCCCGCCAGGTGAGGTATTGGGGCGAGTGTGAGGGGATGTGGAGGCCGACTCGCCCGGAGTGGGAACTAATTCCCAAGTAAAATCGTGACGTTTAAATCCGTAAAAAAGTATAAAAATAAAAATTAAAATATTTTCGGGTAACATATATGAGGTCGATGGCTTTCGTATTATATAGTTTTCGTTCTTCCCGCCAGGTGAGGTATTGGGGCGAGTGTGAGGGGATGTGGAGGCCGACTCGCCCGGAGCGGGAACTAATTCTCAAGTAAAATCGTGACGCTTAAATCCGTAAAAAAGTATAAAAATAAAAGTTAAAATATTTTCGCGTAACATATATGAGGTTAATGGCTTTCGTATTATATAGTTTCGTTCTTCCCGCCAGGTGAAGTATTGGGGCGAGTGTGAGGGGATGTGGAGGCCGACTCGCCCGGAGCGGGAACTATTCCCAAGTAAAATTGTGACGCTTAAATCCGTAAAAAAGTATAAAAATAAAAGGAAAATATTATAGCTTAACATATATGTGGGACGATGACTTTTGTTTTATATACTCTTCGTACTTCCCGGCAGGTGTGGTATTGGGGCGAGTGTGAGGGGATGTGGAGGTCGACTCGCCCGGAGCGTGAACTAATTCCCAAGTAAAATCGTGACGTTTAAATCCGTAAAAAAGTATAAAAATAAAAGTTAAAATATTTTCGCGTAACATATATAAGGTCGATGGCTTTCGTATTATATAGTTTTCGTTCTTCCCGCCAGGTGTGGTATTTAGGCGAGTGTGAGGGGATCTGGAGGCCGACTCGCCCGGAGTGGGAACTAATTCCCAAGTAAAATTGAGACGTTTAAATCCGTAAAAAAGTATAAAAATAAAAGTTAAAATATTTTCGCGTAACATATATGAGGTCGATGGCTTTCGTATTATATAGTTTTCGTTCTTCCCGCCACGTGAGGTATTGGCCGAGTGTGAGGGGATGTGGAGGCCGACTCGCCCGGAGCGGGAACTAATTCCCAAGTAAAATCGTGACGTTTAAATCCGTAAAAAAGTATAAAAATAAAAGTTAAAATATTTTCGCGTAACATATATGAGGTCGATGGCTTTCGTATTATATAGTTTTAGTTCTTCCAGCCAGGTGAGGTATTGGGGCGAGTGTGAGGGGATGTGCAGGCCGACTCGCCCGGAGCGGGAACTATTTCCCAAGTAAAATCGTGACGTTTAAATCCGTAAAAAGGTATAAATATAAAAGTTAAAATATTTTCGCGTAACATATATGAGGTCGATGGCTTTCGTATTATATAGTTTTCGTTCTTCCCGCCAGGTGAGGTATTGGGGCGAGTGTGAGGGGATGTGGAGGCCGACTCGCCCGGAGCGGGAACTAATTCTCAAGTAAAATCGTGACGCTTAAATCCGTAAAAAAGTATAAAAATAAAAGTTAAAATATTTTCGCGTAACATATATGAGGTTAATGGCTTTCGTATTATATAGTTTCGTTCTTCCCGCCAGGTGAAGTATTGGGGCGAGTGTGAGGGGATGTGGAGGCCGACTCGCCCGGAGCGGGAACTATTCCCAAGTAAAATTGTGACGCTTAAATCCGTAAAAAAGTATAAAAATAAAAGTAAAATATTATAGCTTAACATATATGTGGGACGATGACTTTTGTTTTATATACTCTTCGTACTTCCCGGCTGGTGTGGTATTGGGGCGAGTGTGAGGGGATGTGGAGGTCGACTCGCCCGGAGCGTGAACTAATTCCCAAGTAAAATCGTGACGTTTAAATCCGTAAAAAAGTATAAAAATAAAAGTTAAAATATTTTCGCGTAACATATATAAGGTCGATGGCTTTCGTATTATATAGTTTTCGTTCTTCCCGCCAGGTGTGGTATTTAGGCGAGTGTGAGGGGATCTGGAGGCCGACTCGCCCGGAGTGGGAACTAATTACCAAGTAAAATCGTGACGTTTAAATCCGTAAAAAAGTATAAAAATAAAAGTTAAAATATTTTCGCGTAACATATATGAGGTCGATGGCTTTCGTATTATATAGTTTTAGTTCTTCCAGCCAGGTGAGGTATTGGGGCGAGTGTGAGGGGATGTGCAGGCCGACTCGCCCGGAGCGGGAACTATTTCCCAAGTAAAATCGTGACGTTTAAATCCGTAAAAAGGTATAAATATAAAAGTTAAAATATTTTCGCGTAACATATATGAGGTCGATGGCTTTCGTATTATATAGTTTTCGTTCTTCCCGCCAGGTGAGGTATTTAGGCGAGTGTGAGTGGATGTGGAGGCCGACTCGCCAGGAGCGGGAACTAATTCCCAAGTAAAATCGTGACGTTTAAATCCGTAAAAAAGTATAAAAATAAAAGTTAAAATATTTTCGCGTAATATATATGAGGTCGATGGCTTTCGTATTATATAGTTTTCGTTCTTCCCGCCAGGTGAGGTATTGGGGCGAGTGTGAGGGGATGTGGAGGCCGACTCGCCAGGAGCGGGAACTAATTCCCAAGTAAAATCGTGACGTTCAAATCAGTAAAAAGGTATAAAAATAAAAGTTAAAATATTTTCGCGTAACATATATGAGGTCGATGGCTTTCGTATTATATAGTTTTCGTTCTTCCCGCCAGGTGAGGTATTGGGGCGAGTGTGAGGGGATGTGGAGGCCGACTCGCCCGGAGCGGGAACTAATTCCCAAGTAAAATCGTGACGTTTAAATCCGTAAAAAAGTATAAAAATAAAAGTTAAAATATTTTCGCGTAACATATATGAGGTCGATGGCTTTCGTATTATATAGTTTTCGTTCTTCCCGCCAGTTGAGGTATTGGGGCGAGTGTGAGGGGATGTGGAGGCCGACTCGAACGGAGAGGGAACTAATTCCCAAGTAAAATCGTGACGTTTAAATCCGTAAAAAAGTATAAAAATAAAAGTTAAAATATTTTCGCGTAACATATATGAGGTCGATGGCCTTCGTATTATATAGTTTTCGTTTTTCCCGCCAGGTGAGGTATTGGGGCGAGTGTGAGGGGATGTGGAGGCCGACTCGCCCGGAGCGGGAACTAATTCCCAAGTAAAATCGAGACGTTTAAATCCGTAAAAAAGTATAAAAATAAAAGTTAAAATATTTTCGCGTAACATATATGAGGTCGATGGCTTTCGTATTATATAGTTTTCGTTCTTCCCGCCACGTGAGGTATTGGCCGAGTGTGAGGGGATGTGGAGGCCGACTCGCCCGGAGCGGGAACTAATTCCCAAGTAAAATCGTGACGTTTAAATCCGTAAAAAAGTATAAAAATAAAAGTTAAAATATTTTCGCGTAACATATATGAGGTCGATGGCTTTCGTATTATATAGTTTTCGTTCTTCCCGCCAGATGAGGTATTGGGGCGAGTGTGAGGGAATGTGGAGGCCGACTCGCCCGGAGCGGGAACTAATTCCCAAGTAAAATCGTGACGTTTAAATCCGTAAAAAAGTATAAGAATAAAAGTTAAAATATTTTCGCGTAACATATATGAGGTCGAAGGCTTTCGTATTATATAGTTTTCGTTCTTCCCGCCAGGTGAGGTATTGGGGCGAGTGTGAGGGGATGTGGAGGCCGACTCGCCAGGAGCGGGAACTAATTCCCAAGTAAAATCGTGACGTATAAATCCGTAAAAAAAATATAAAAATAAAAGTTAAAATATTTTCGCGTAACATATATGAGGTCGATGTCTTTCGTATTATATATTTTTCGTTTTTCCCGCCAGGTGAGGTATTGGGGCGAGTGTGAGGGGATGTGGAGGCCGACTCGCCCGGAGCGGGAACTAATTCCCAAGTAAAATCGTGACGTTTAAATCCGTAAAAAAAAGTATAAAAATAAAAATTAAAATATTTTCGCGTAACATATATGAGGTCGATGGCTTTCGTATTATATAGATTTCGTTCTTCCCGCCAGGTGAGGTATTGGGGCGAGTGTGAGGGGATGTGGAGGCCGACTCGCCCGGAGCGGGAACTAATTCCCAAGTACAATCGTGACGTTTAAATCCGCAAAAAAGTATAAAAAAAAAGTTAAAATATTTTCGCGTAACATATATGAGGTCGATGGCTTTCGTATTATGTAGTTTTCGTTCTTCCCGCCAGGTGAGGTATTGGGGCGAGTGTGAGGGGATGTGGAGGCCGACTCGCCCGGAGCGGGAACTAATTCCCAAGTAAAATCGTGACGTTTAAATCCGTAAAAAAGTATAAAAATAAAAGTTAAAATATTTTCGCGTAACATATATGAGGTCGATGGCTTTCGTATTATATAGTTTTCGTTCCTCCCGCCAGGTAAAATATTGGGGCGAGTGTGAGGGGATGTGGAGGCCGACTCGCCCGGAGCGGGAACTAATTCCCAAGTAAAATCGTGACGTTTAAATCCGTAAAAAAGTAAATAAGAATAAAAGTTAAAATATTATCGCTTAACATATATGTGGGACAATTTCTTTTGTCTTATATACTCTTCGTACCTCCCGGGAGGTGTGGTATTGGGGCGAGTGTGAGGGGATGTGGAGGCCGACTTGCCCGGAGCGGGAACTAATTCCCAAGTAAAATCGTGACGTTTAAATCCGTAAAAAAGTATAAAAATAAAAGTTAAAATATTTTCGCGTAACATATATGAGGTCGATGGCTTTCGTATTATATAGTTTTCGTTCTTCCCGCCAGGTGAGGTATTGGGCGAGTGTGAGGGGATGTGGAGGCCGACTCGCCCGGAGCGGGAACTAATTCCCAAGTAAAATCGTGACGTTTAAATCCGTAAAAAAGTATAAAAATAAAAGTTAAAGTATTATCGCTTAACATATATGTGGGACGATGACTTTTGTTTTATATACTCTTCGTACTTCCCGGCAGGTGTGGTATTGGGGCTAGTGTGAGGGGATGTGGAGGCCGACTCGCCCGGAGCGGGAACTATTCCCAAGTAAAATTGTGACGTTTAAATCCGTAAAAAAGTATAAAAATAAAAGTAAAATATTATCGCTTAACATATATGTGGGACGATGACTTTTGTTTTATATACTCTTCGTACTTCCCGGCAGGTGTGGTATTGGGGCGAGTGTGAGGGGATGTGGAGGCCGACTCGCCCGGAGCGTGAGCTAATTCCCAAGTAAAATCGTGACGTTTAAATCCGTAAAAAAGTATAAAAATAAAAGTTAAAATATTTTCGCGTAACATATATAAGGTCGATGGCTTTCGTATTATATAGTTTTCGTTCTTCCCGCCAGGTGTGGTATTGGGGCGAGTTTGAGGGGATCTGGAGGCCGACTCGCCCGGAGTGGGAACTAATTCCCAAGTAAAATTGTGACGTTTAAATCCGTAAAAAAGTATAAAAATAAAAGTTAAAATATTTTCGCGTAACATATATGAGGTCGATGGCTTTCGTATTATATAGTTTTCGTTCTTCCAGCCAGGTGAGGTCTTGAGGCGAGTGTGAGGGGATGTGCAGGCCGACACGCCCGGAGCGGGAACTAAATCCCAAGTAAAATCGTGACGTTTAAATCCGTAAAAAGGTATAAAAATAAAAGTTAAAATATTTTCGCGTAACATATATGAGGTCGATGGCTTTCGTATTATATAGTTTTCGTTCTTCCCGCCAGGTGAGGTATTGGTGCGAGTGTGAGGGGATGTGGAGTCCGACTTGCCAAGAGCGGGAACTAATTCCCAAGTAAAATCGTGACGTTTAAATTCGTAAAAAAGTATAAAAATAAAAGTTAAAATATTTTCGCGTAATATATATGAGGTCGATGGCTTTCGTATTATATAGTTTTCGTTCTTCCCGCAAGTGAGGTATTGGGGCGAGTGTGAGGGGATGTGGAGGCCGACTCGCCCGGAGCGGGAACTAATTCCCAAGTAAAATCGTGACGTTCAAATCCGTAAAAAGGTATAAAAATAAAAGTTAAAATATTTTCGCGTAACATATATGAGGTCGATGG
This sequence comes from Thermobia domestica, assembly GCF_964235325.1. Taxonomy (NCBI): domain Eukaryota; kingdom Metazoa; phylum Arthropoda; class Insecta; order Zygentoma; family Lepismatidae; genus Thermobia; species Thermobia domestica. The sequence continues at coordinate 29,556 of NW_027656550.1, forward strand.
CTTTCGTATTATATAGTTTTCGTTCTTTCCGCCAGGTGAGGTATTTAGGCGAGTGTTAGGGGATGTGGAGGCCGACTCGCCAGGAGCGGGAACTGATTCCCAAGTAAAATCGTGACGTTCAAATCCGCAAAAAGGTATAAAAATAAAAGTTAAAATATTTTCGCGTAACATATATGAGGTCGATGGCTTTCGTATTATATAGTTTTCGTTCTTCCCGCCAGGTGAGGTATTTAGACGAGTGTGAGGGGATGTGGAGGCCGACTCGCCAGGAGCGGCAACTAATTCCCAAGTAAAATCGTGACGTTTGAATCCGTAAAAAAGTATAAAAATAAAAGTTAAAATATTTTCGCGTAATATATATGAGGTCGATGGCTTTCGTATTATATAGTTTTCGTTCTTCCCGTAAGGTGAGGTATTGGGGCGAGTGTGAGGGGATGTGGAGGCCGACTCACCCGGAGCGGGAACTAATTCCCAAGTAAAATCGTGACGTTTAAATCCTTAAAAAAGTATTTAAAAAAAGTTAAAATATTATCGCTTAACATATATGTGGGACGATGACTTTTGTTTTATATACATTTCGTACTTCCCGGCAGGTGTGGTATTCTGGCGAGTGTGAGGGGATGTGGAGGCCGACTCGCCCGGAGCGGGAACGAATTCCCAAGTAAAATCGTGACGTTTAAATCCGTAAAAAAGTGTAAAAATAAAAGTTAAAATATTTTCGCGTAACATATATGAGGTCGATGGCTTTCGTATTATATAATTTTCGTTCTTCCCGCCTGGTGTGGTATTGGGGCGAGTGTGAGGGAATGTGGAGGCCGACTCGCCCGGAGCGGGAACTAATTCCCAAGTCAAATCGTGACGTTCAAATCCGTAAAAAGGTATAAAAATAAAAGTTAAAATATTTTCGCGTAACATATATGAGGTCGATGGCTTTCGTATTATATAGTTTTCGTTCTTCCCGCCAGGTGAGGTATTTAGGCGAGTGTTAGGGGATGTGGAGGCCGACTCGCCAGGAGCGGGAACTGATTCCCAAGTAAAATCGTGACGTTCAAATCCGCAAAAAGGTATAAAAATAAAAGTTAAAATATTTTCGCGTAACATATATGAGGTCGATGGCTTTCGTATTATATAGTTTTCGTTCTTCCCGCCAGGTGAGGTATTGGGGCGAGTGTGAGGGGATGTGGAGGCCGACTCGCCCGGAGCGGGAACTAATTCCCAAGTAAAATCGTGACGCTTAAATCCGTAAAAAAGTATAAAAATAAAAGTTAAAATATTTTAGCTTAACATATATGTGGGACGATGACTTTTGTTTTATATACTCTTCGTACTTCCCGGCAGGTGTAGTATTGGGGCGAGTGTGAGGGGATGTGGAGGTCGACTCGCCCGGAGCGTGAACTAATTCCCAAGTAAAATCGTGACGTTTAAATCCGTAAAAAAGTATAAAAATAAAAGTTAAAATATTTTCGCGTAACATATATAAGGTCGATGGCTTTCGTATTATATAGTTTTCGTTCTTCCCGCCAGGTGTGGTATTTAGGCGAGTGTGAGGGGTCTGGAGGCCGACTCGCCCGGAGTGGGAACTAATTCCCAAGTAAAATCGTGACGTTTAAATCCGTAAAAAAGTATAAAAATAAAAGTTAAAATATTTTCGCGTAACATATATGAGGTCGATGGCTTTCGTATTATATAGTTTTAGTTCTTCCAGCCAGGTGAGGTATTGGGGCGAATGTGAGGGGATGTGCAGGCCGACTCGCCCGGAGCGGGAACTATTTCCCAAGTAAAATCGTGACGTTTAAATCCGTAAAAAGGTATAAATATAAAAGTTAAAATATTTTCGCGTAACATATATGAGGTCGATGGCTTTCGTATTATATAGTTTTCGTTCTTCCCGCCAGGTGAGGTATTTAGGCGAGTGTGAGTGGATGTGGAGGCCGACTCGCCAGGAGCGGGAACTAATTCCCAAGTAAAATCGTGACGTTCAAATCCGTAAAAAGGTATAAAAATAAAAGTTAAAATATTTTCGCGTAACATATATGAGGTCGATGGCTTTCGTATTATATAGTTTTCGTTCTTCCCGCGAGGTGAGGTATTGGGGCGAGTGTGAGGGGATGTGGAGGCCGACTCGCCAGGAGCGGGAACTAATTCCCAAGTAAAATCGTGACGTTTGAATCCGTAAAAAAGTATAAAAATAAAAGCTAGAATATTTTCGTGTAATATATATGAGGTCGATGGCTTTCGTATTATATAGTTTTCGTTCTTCCCGCCAGGTGAGGTATTGGGGCGAGTGTGAGGGGATGTGGAGGCCGACTCGCCCGGAGCGGGAACTAATTCCCAAGTAAAATCGTGACGTTTAAATCCGTAAAAAAGTATAAAAATAAAAGTTAAAATATTTTCGCGTAACATATATGAGGTCGATGGCTTTCGTATTATATAGTTTTCGTTCTTCCCGCCAGTTGAGGTATTGGGGCGAGTGTGAGGGGATGTGGAGGCCGACTCGAACGGAGCGGGAACTAATTCCCAAGTAAAATCGTGACGTTTAAATCCGTAAAAAAGTATAAAAATAAAAGTTAAAATATTTTCGCGTAACATATATGAGGTCGATGGCCTTCGTATTATATAGTTTTCGTTTTTCCCGCCAGGTGAGGTATTGGGGCGAGTGTGAGGGGATGTGGAGGCCGACTCGCCCGGAGCGGGAACTAATTCCCAAGTAAAATCGTGACGTTTAAATCCGTAAAAAAGTATAAAAATAAAAGTTAAAATATTTTCGCGTAACATATATGAGGTCGATGGCTTTCGTATTATATAGTTTTCGTTCTTCCCGCCACGTGAGGTATTGGCCGAGTGTGAGGGGATGTGGAGACCGACTCGCCCGGAGCGGGAACTAATTCCCAAGTAAAATCGTGACGTTTAAATCCGTAAAAAAGTATAAAAATAAAAGTTAAAATATTTTCGCGTAACATATATGAGGTCGATGGCTTTCGTATTATATAGTTTTCGTTCTTCCCGCCAGATGAGGTATTGGGGCGAGTGTGAGGGAATGTGGAGGCCGACTCGCCCGGAGCGGGAACTAATTCCCAAGTAAAATCGTGACGTTTAAATCCGTAAAAAAGTATAAAAATAAAAGTTTAAATATTTTCGCGTAACATATATGAGGTCGAAGGCTTTCGTATTATATAGTTTTCGTTCTTCCCGCCAGGTGAGGTATTGGGGCGAGTGTGAGGGGATGTGGAGGCCGACTCGCCCGGAGCGGGAACTAATTCCCAAGTAAAATCGTGACGTTTAAATCCGTAAAAAAGTAAATAAGAATAAAAGTTAAAATATTATCGCTTAACATATATGTGGGACAATTTCTTTTGTCTTATATACTCTTCGTACCTCCCGGGAGGTGTGGTATTGGGGCGAGTGTGAGGGGATGTGGAGGCCGACTTGCCCGGAGCGGGAACTAATTCCCAAGTAAAATCGTGACGTTTAAATCCGTAAAAAAGTATAAAAATAAAAGTTAAAATATTTTCGCGTAACATATATGAGGTCGATGGCTTTCGTATTATATAGTTTTCGTTCTTCCCGCCAGGTGAGGTATTGGGCGAGTGTGAGGGGATGTGGAGGCCGACTCGCCCGGAGCGGGAACTAATTCCCAAGTAAAATCGTGACGTTTAAATCCGTAAAAAAGTATAAAAATAAAAGTTAAAGTATTATCGCTTAACATATATGTGGGACGATGACTTTTGTTTTATATACTCTTCGTACTTCCCGGCAGGTGTGGTATTGGGGCTAGTGTGAGGGGATGTGGAGGCCGACTCGCCCGGAGCGGGAACTATTCCCAAGTAAAATTGTGACGTTTAAATCCGTAAAAAAGTATAAAAATAAAAGTAAAATATTATCGCTTAACATATATGTGGGACGATGACTTTTGTTTTATATACTCTTCGTACTTCCCGGCAGGTGTGGTATTGGGCGAGTGTGAGGGGATGTGGAGGCCGACTCGCCCGGAGCGTGAGCTAATTCCCAAGTAAAATCGTGACGTTTAAATCCGTAAAAAAGTATAAAAATAAAAGTTAAAATATTTTCGCGTAACATATATAAGGTCGATGGCTTTCGTATTATATAGTTTTCGTTCTTCCCGCCAGGTGTGGTATTGGGGCGAGTTTGAGGGGATCTGGAGGCCGACTCGCCCGGAGTGGGAACTAATTCCCAAGTAAAATTGTGACGTTTAAATCCGTAAAAAAGTATAAAAATAAAAGTTAAAATATTTTCGCGTAACATATATGAGGTCGATGGCTTTCGTATTATATAGTTTTCGTTCTTCCCGCAAGTGAGGTATTGGGGCGAGTGTGAGGGGATGTGGAGGCCGACTCGCCCGGAGCGGGAACTAATTCTCAAGTAAAATCGTGACGTTCAAATCCGTAAAAAGGTATAAAAATAAAAGTTAAAATATTTTCGCGTAACATATATGAGGTCGATGGCTTTCGTATTATATAGTTTTCGTTCTTCCCGCCAGGTGAGGTATTTAGGCGAGTGTTAGGGGATGTGGAGGCCGACTCGCCAGGAGCGGGAACTGATTCCCAAGTAAAATCGTGACGTTTAAATCCGCAAAAAGGTATAAAAATAAAAGTTAAAATATTTTCGCGTAACATATATGAGGTCGATGGCTTTCGTATTATATAGTTTTCGTTCTTCCCGCCAGGTGAGGTATTTAGACGAGTGTGAGGGGATGTGGAGGCCGACTCGCCAGGAGCGGCAACTAATTCCCAAGTAAAATCGTGACGTTTGAATCCGTAAAAAAGTATAAAAATAAAAGTTAAAATATTTTCGCGTAATATATATGAGGTCGATGGCTTTCGTATTATATAGTTTTCGTTCTTCCCGTAAGGTGAGGTATTGGGGCGAGTGTGAGGGGATGTGGAGGCCGACTCACCCGGAGCGGGAACTAATTCCCAAGTAAAATCGTGACGTTTAAATCCTTAAAAAAGTATTAAAAAAAAGTTAAAATATTATCGCTTAACATATATGTGGGAAGATGACTTTTGTTTTATATACATTTCGTACTTCCCGGCAGGTGTGGTATTCTGGCGAGTGTGAGGGGATGTTGAGGCCGACTCGCCCGGAGCGGGAACGAATTCCCAAGTAAAATCGTGACGTTTAAATCCGTAAAAAAGTGTAAAAATAAAAGTTAAAATATTTTCGCGTAACATATATGAGGTCGATGGCTTTCGTATTATATAGTTTTCGTTCTTCCCGCCTGGTGTGGTATTGGGGCGAGTGTGAGGGAATGTGGAGGCCGACTCGCCCGGAGCGGGAACTAATTCCCAATTCAAATCGTGACGTTCAAATCCGTAAAAAGGTATAAAAATAAAAGTTAAAATATTTTCGCGTAACATATATGAGGTCGATGGCTTTCGTATTATATAGTTTTCGTTCTTCCCGCCAGGTGAGGTATTTAGGCGAGTGTTAGGGGATGTGGAGGCCGACTCGCCAGGAGCGGGAACTGATTCCCAAGTAAAATCGTGACGTTCAAATCCGCAAAAAGGTATAAAAATAAAAGTTAAAATATTTTCGCGTAACATATATGAGGTCGATGGCTTTCGTATTATATAGTTTTCGTTCTTCCCGCCAGGTGAGGTATTGGGGCGAGTGTGAGGGGATGTGGAAGCCGACTCGCCCGGAGCGGGAACTAATTCCCAAGTAAAATCGTGACGCTTAAATCCGTAAAAAAGTATAAAAATAAAAGTTAAAGTATTATCGCTTAACATATATGTGGGACGATGACTTTTGTTTTATATACTCTTCGTACTTCCCGGCAGGTGTGGTATTGGGGCGAGTGTGAGGGGATGTGGAGGCCGACTCGCCCGGAGCGGGAACTATTCCCAAGTAAAATTGTGACGCTTAAATCCGTAAAAAAGTATAAAAATAAAAGTAAAATATTACAGCTTAACATATATGTGGGACGATGACTTTTGTTTTATATACTCTTCGTACTTCCCGGCAGGTGTGGTATTGGGGCGAGTGTGAGGGGATGTGGAGGTCGACTCGCCCGGAGCGTGAACTAATTCCCAAGTAAAATCGTGACGTTTAAATCCGTAAAAAAGTATAAAAATAAAAGTTAAAATATTTTCGCGTAACATATATAAGGTCGATGGCTTTCGTATTATAAAGTTTTCGTTCTTCCCGCCAGGTGTGGTATTTAGGCGAGTGTGAGGGGATCTGGAGGCCGACTCGCCCGGAGTGGGAACTAATTCCCAAGTAAAATCGTGACGTTTAAATCCGTAAAAAAGTATAAAAATAAAAGTTAAAATATTTTCGCGTAACATATATGAGGTCGATGGCTTTCGTATTATATAGTTTTAGTTCTTCCAGCCAGGTGAGGTATTGGGGCGAGTGTGAGGGGATGTGCAGGCCGACTCGCCCGGAGCGGGAACTATTTCCCAAGTAAAATCGTGACGTTTAAATCCGTAAAAAGGTATAAATATAAAAGTTAAAATATTTTCGCGTAACATATATGAGGTCGATGGCTTTCGTATTATATAGTTTTCGTTCTTCCCGCCAGGTGAGGTATTTAGGCGAGTGTGAGGGGATGTGGAGGCCGACTCGCCAGGAGCGGGAACTAATTCCCAAGTAAAATCGTGACGTTTAAATCCGTAAAAAAGTATAAAAATAAAAGTTAAAATATTTTCGCGTAATATATATGAGGTCGATGGCTTACGTATTATATAGTTTTCGTTCTTCCCGCCAGGTGAGGTATTGGGGCGAGTGTGAGGGGATGTGGAGGCCGACTGGCCAGGAGCGGGAACTAATTCCCAAGTAAAATCGTGACGTTCAAATCCGTAAAAGGGTATAAAAATAAAAGTTAAAATATTTTCGCGTAACATATATGAGGTCGATGACTTTCGTATTATAAAGTTTTCGTTCTTCCCGCCAGGTGTGGTATTTAGGCGAGTGTGAGGGGATCTGGAGGCCGACTCGCCCGGAGTGGGAACTAATTCCCAAGTAAAATCGTGACGTTTAAATCCGTAAAAAAGTATAAAAATAAAAGTTAAAATATTTTCGCGTAACATATATGAGGTCGATGGCTTTCGTATTATATAGTTTTAGTTCTTCCAGCCAGGTGAGGTATTGGGGCGAGTGTGAGGGGATGTGCAGGCCGACTCGCCCGGAGCGGGAACTATTTCCCAAGTAAAATCGTGACGTTTAAATCCGTAAAAAAGTATAAAAATAAAAGTTAAAATATTTTCGCGTAACATATATAAGGTCGATGGCTTTCGTATTATATAGTTTTCGTTCTTCCCGCCAGGTGTGGTATTGGGGCGAGTTTGAGGGGATCTGGAGGCCGACTCGCCCGGAGTGGGAACTAATTCCCAAGTAAAATTGTGACGTTTAAATCCGTAAAAAAGTATAAAAATAAAAGTTAAAATATTTTCGCGTAACATATATGAGGTCGATGGCTTTCGTATTATATAGTTTTCGTTCTTCCCGCAAGTGAGGTATTGGGGCGAGTGTGAGGGGATGTGGAGGCCGACTCGCCCGGAGCGGGAACTAATTCTCAAGTAAAATCGTGACGTTCAAATCCGTAAAAAGGTATAAAAATAAAAGTTAAAATATTTTCGCGTAACATATATGAGGTCGATGGCTTTCGTATTATATAGTTTTCGTTCTTCCCGCCAGGTGAGGTATTTAGGCGAGTGTTAGGGGATGTGGAGGCCGACTCGCCAGGAGCGGGAACTGATTCCCAAGTAAAATCGTGACGTTTAAATCCGCAAAAAGGTATAAAAATAAAAGTTAAAATATTTTCGCGTAACATATATGAGGTCGATGGCTTTCGTATTATATAGTTTTCGTTCTTCCCGCCAGGTGAGGTATTTAGACGAGTGTGAGGGGATGTGGAGGCCGACTCGCCAGGAGCGGCAACTAATTCCCAAGTAAAATCGTGACGTTTGAATCCGTAAAAAAGTATAAAAATAAAAGTTAAAATATTTTCGCGTAATATATATGAGGTCGATGGCTTTCGTATTATATAGTTTTCGTTCTTCCCGTAAGGTGAGGTATTGGGGCGAGTGTGAGGGGATGTGGAGGCCGACTCACCCGGAGCGGGAACTAATTCCCAAGTAAAATCGTGACGTTTAAATCCTTAAAAAAGTATTAAAAAAAAGTTAAAATATTATCGCTTAACATATATGTGGGAAGATGACTTTTGTTTTATATACATTTCGTACTTCCCGGCAGGTGTGGTATTCTGGCGAGTGTGAGGGGATGTTGAGGCCGACTCGCCCGGAGCGGGAACGAATTCCCAAGTAAAATCGTGACGTTTAAATCCGTAAAAAAGTGTAAAAATAAAAGTTAAAATATTTTCGCGTAACATATATGAGGTCGATGGCTTTCGTATTATATAGTTTTCGTTCTTCCCGCCTGGTGTGGTATTGGGGCGAGTGTGAGGGAATGTGGAGGCCGACTCGCCCGGAGCGGGAACTAATTCCCAATTCAAATCGTGACGTTCAAATCCGTAAAAAGGTATAAAAATAAAAGTTAAAATATTTTCGCGTAACATATATGAGGTCGATGGCTTTCGTATTATATAGTTTTCGTTCTTCCCGCCAGGTGAGGTATTTAGGCGAGTGTTAGGGGATGTGGAGGCCGACTCGCCAGGAGCGGGAACTGATTCCCAAGTAAAATCGTGACGTTCAAATCCGCAAAAAGGTATAAAAATAAAAGTTAAAATATTTTCGCGTAACATATATGAGGTCGATGGCTTTCGTATTATATAGTTTTCGTTCTTCCCGCCAGGTGAGGTATTGGGGCGAGTGTGAGGGGATGTGGAAGCCGACTCGCCCGGAGCGGGAACTAATTCCCAAGTAAAATCGTGACGCTTAAATCCGTAAAAAAGTATAAAAATAAAAGTTAAAGTATTATCGCTTAACATATATGTGGGACGATGACTTTTGTTTTATATACTCTTCGTACTTCCCGGCAGGTGTGGTATTGGGGCGAGTGTGAGGGGATGTGGAGGCCGACTCGCCCGGAGCGGGAACTATTCCCAAGTAAAATTGTGACGCTTAAATCCGTAAAAAAGTATAAAAATAAAAGTAAAATATTACAGCTTAACATATATGTGGGACGATGACTTTTGTTTTATATACTCTTCGTACTTCCCGGCAGGTGTGGTATTGGGGCGAGTGTGAGGGGATGTGGAGGTCGACTCGCCCGGAGCGTGAACTAATTCCCAAGTAAAATCGTGACGTTTAAATCCGTAAAAAAGTATAAAAATAAAAGTTAAAATATTTTCGCGTAACATATATAAGGTCGATGGCTTTCGTATTATAAAGTTTTCGTTCTTCCCGCCAGGTGTGGTATTTAGGCGAGTGTGAGGGGATCTGGAGGCCGACTCGCCCGGAGTGGGAACTAATTCCCAAGTAAAATCGTGACGTTTAAATCCGTAAAAAAGTATAAAAATAAAAGTTAAAATATTTTCGCGTAACATATATGAGGTCGATGGCTTTCGTATTATATAGTTTTAGTTCTTCCAGCCAGGTGAGGTATTGGGGCGAGTGTGAGGGGATGTGCAGGCCGACTCGCCCGGAGCGGGAACTATTTCCCAAGTAAAATCGTGACGTTTAAATCCGTAAAAAGGTATAAATATAAAAGTTAAAATATTTTCGCGTAACATATATGAGGTCGATGGCTTTCGTATTATATAGTTTTCGTTCTTCCCGCCAGGTGAGGTATTTAGGCGAGTGTGAGGGGATGTGGAGGCCGACTCGCCAGGAGCGGGAACTAATTCCCAAGTAAAATCGTGACGTTTAAATCCGTAAAAAAGTATAAAAATAAAAGTTAAAATATTTTCGCGTAATATATATGAGGTCGATGGCTTACGTATTATATAGTTTTCGTTCTTCCCGCCAGGTGAGGTATTGGGGCGAGTGTGAGGGGATGTGGAGGCCGACTGGCCAGGAGCGGGAACTAATTCCCAAGTAAAATCGTGACGTTCAAATCCGTAAAAGGGTATAAAAATAAAAGTTAAAATATTTTCGCGTAACATATATGAGGTCGATGACTTTCGTATTATATAGTTTTCGTTCTTCCCGCGAGGTGAGGTATTGGGGCGAGTGTGAGGGGATGTGGAGGCCGACTCGCCAGGAGCGGGAACTAATTCCCAAGTAAAATCGTGACGTTTAAATCCGTAAAAAAGTATAAAAATAAAAGCTAGAATATTTTCGTGTAATATATATGAGGTCGATGGCTTTCGTATTATATAGTTTTCGTTCTTCCCGCCAGGTGAGATATTGGGGCGAGTGTGAGGGGATGTGGAGGCCGACTCGCCCGGAGCGGGAACTAATTCCCAAGTAAAATCGTGACGTTTAAATCCGTAAAAAAGTATAAAAATAAAAGTTAAAATATTTTCGCGTAACATATATAAGGTCGATAGCTTTCGTATTATATAGTTTTCGTTCTTCCCGCCAGTTGAGGTATTGGGGCGAGTGTGAGGGGATGTGGAGGCCGACTCGCCCGGAGCGGGAACTAATTCCCAAGTAAAATCGTGACGTTTAAATCCGTAAAAAAGTATAAAAATAAAAGTTAAAATATTTTCGCGTAACATATATGAGGTCGATGGCATTCGTATTATATAGTTTTCGTTTTTCCCGCAAGGTGAGGTATTGGGGCGAGTGTGAGGGGATGTGGAGGCCGACTCGCCCGGAGCGGGAACTAATTCCCATGTAAAATCGAGACGTTTAAATCCGTAAAAAAGTATAAAAATAAAAGTTAAAATACTTTCGCGTAACATATATGAGGTCGATGGCTTTCGTATTATATAGTTTTCGTTCTTCCCGCCACGTGAGGTATTGGCCGAGTGTGAGGGGATGTGCAGGCCGACTCGCCCGGAGCGGGAACTAATTCCCAAGTAAAATCGTGACGTTTAAATCCGTAAGAAAATATAAAAATAAAATTTAAAATATTTTCGCGTAACATATATGAGGTCGATGGCTTTCGTATTATATAGTTTTCGTTCTTCCCGCCAGGTGAGGTATTGGGGCGAGAGAGACGGGATGTGGAGGCCGACTCGCCCGGAGCGGGAACTAATTCCCAAGTAAAATCGTGACGTTTAAATCCGTAAAAAAGAATAAAAATAAAAGTTAAAATATTTTCGCGTAACATATATGAGGTCGATGGCTTTCGTATTATATAGTTTTCGTTCTTCCCGCCAGGTGAGGTATTGGGGCGTGTGTGAGGGGATGTGGAGGCCGACTCGCCCGGAGCGGGAACTAATTCCCAAGTAAAATCGTGACGTTTAAATCCGTAAAAAAGAATAAAAATAAAAGTTAAAATATTTTCGCGTAACATATATGAGGTCGATGGCTTTCGTATTATATAGTTTTCGTTCTTCCCGCCAGGTGAGGTATTGGGGCGTGTGTGAGGGGATGTTGAGGCCGACTCGCCCGGAGCGGGAACTAATTCCCAAGTAAAATCGTGACGTTTAAATCCGTAAGAAAATATAAAAATAAAATTTAAAATATTTTCGCGTAACATATATGAGGTCGATGGCTTTCGTATTATATAGTTTTCGTTCTTCCCGGCAGGTGAGGTATTGGGGCGAGAGAGACGGGATGTGGAGGCCGACTCGCCCGGAGCGGGAACTAATTCCCAAGTAAAATCGTGACGTTTAAATCCTTAAAAAAGTATTAAAAAAAAGTTAAAATATTATCGCTTAACATATATGTGGGACGATGACTTTTGTTTTATATACATTTCGTACTTCCCGGCAGGTGTGGTATTCTGGCGAGTGTGAGGGGATGTGGAGGCCGACTCGCCCGGAGCGGGAACGAATTCCCAAGTAAAATCGTGACGTTTAAATCCGTAAAAAATGTAAAAATAAAAGTTAAAATATTTTCGCGTAACATATATGAGGTCGATGGCTTTCGTATTATATAGTTTTCGTTCTTCCCGCCTGGTGTGGTATTGGGGCGAGTGTGAGGGAATGTGGAGGCCGACTCGTCCGGAGCGGGAACTAATTCCCAAGTAAAATCGTGACGTTTAAATCCGTAAAAAAGTATAAAAATAAAAGTTAAAGTATTATCGCTTAACATATATGTGGGACGATGACTTTTGTTTTATATACTCTTCGTACTTCCCGGCAGGTGTGGTATTGGAGCGAGTGTGAGGGGATGTGGAGGCCGACTCGCCCGGAGCGGGAACTATTCCCAAGTAAAATTGTGACGCTTAAATCCGTAAAAAAGTATAAAAATAAAAGTAAAATATTATAGCTTAACATATATGTGGGACGATGACTTTTGTTTTATATACTCTTCGTACTTCCCGGCAGGTGTGGTATTGGGGCGAGTGTGAGGGGATGTGGAGGTCGACTCGCCAGGAGCGGGAACTAATTCGCAAGTAAAATCGTGACGTTTGAATCCGTAAAAAAGTATAAAAATAAAAGCTAGAATATTTTCGTGTAATATATATGAGGTCGATGGCTTTCGTATTATATAGTTTTCGTTCTTCCCGCCAGGTGACGTATTGGGGCGAGTGTGAGGGGATGTGGAGGCCGACTCGCCCGGAGCGGGAACTAATTCCCAAGTAAAATCGTGACGTTTAAATCCGTAAAAAAGTATAAAAATAAAAGTTAAAATATTTTCGCGTAACATATATAAGGTCGATGGCTTTCGTATTATATAGTTTTCGTTCTTCCCGCCAGTTGAGGTATTGGGGCGAGTGTGAGGGGATGTGGAGGCCGACTCGCCCGGAGCGGGAACTAATTCCCAAGTAAAATCGTGACGTTTAAATCCGTAAAAAAGTATAAAAATAAAAGTTAAAATATTTTCGCGTAACATATATGAGGTCGATGGCATTCGTATTATATAGTTTTCGTTTTTCCCGCCAGGTGAGGTATTGGGGCGAGTGTGAGGGGATGTGGAGGCCAACTCGCCCGGAGCGGGAACTAATTCCCATGTAAAATCGAGACGTTTAAATCCGTAAAAAAGTATAAAAATAAAAGTTAAAATATTTTCGCGTAAAATATATGAGGTCGATGGCTTTCGTATTATATAGTTTTCGTTCTTCCCGCCACGTGAGGTATTGGCCGAGTGTGAGGAGATGTGCAGGCCGACTCGCCCGGAGCGGGAACTAATTCCCAAGTAAAATCGTGACGTTTAAATCCGTAAAAAAGTATAAAAATAAAAGTTAAAATATTTTCGCGTAACATATATGAGGTCGATGGCTTTCGTATTATATAGTTTTCGTTCTTCCCGCCAGATGAGGTATTGGGGCGAGTGTGAGGGGATGTGGAGGCCGACTCGCCCGGAGCGGGAACTAATTCCCAAGTAAAATCGTGACGTTTAAATCCGTAAGAAAGTATAAAAATAAAAGTTAAAATATTTTCGCGTAACATATATGAGGTCGATGGCTTTCGTATTATATAGTTTTCGTTCTTCCCGCCAGGTGAGGAATTGGGCGAGTGTGAGGGGATGTGGAGGCCGACTCGCCCGGAGCGGGTACTAATTCCGAAGTAAAATCGTGACGTTTAAATCCGTAAAAAAGTATAAAAATAAAAGTTAAAATATTTTCGCGTAACATATATGAGGTCGATGGCTTTCGTATTATATAGTATTCGTTCTTCCCGCCAGGTGAGGTATTGGGGCGAGTGTGAGGGGATGTGGAGGCCGACTCGCCCGGAGTGGGAACTAATTCCCAAGTAAAATCGTGACCTTTAAATCCGTAAAAAAGTAAATAAGAATAAAAGTTAAAATATTATCGCTTAACATATATGTGGGACAATTTCTTTTGTCTTATATACTCTTCGTACCTCCCGAGAGGTGTGGTATTGGGGCGAGTGTGAGGGGATGTGGAGGCCGACTTGCCCGGAGCGGGAACTAATTGCCAAGTAAAATCGTGGCTTTTAAATCCGTAAAAAAGTATAAAAATAAAAGTTAAAATATTTTCGCGTAACATATATGAGGTCGATGGCTTTCGTATTATATAGTTTTCGTTCTTCCCGCCAGGTGAGGTATTGGGGCGAGTGTGAGGGGATGTGGAGGCCGACTCGCCCGGAGCGGGAACTACTTCCCAAACAAAATCGTGACGTTTAAATCCTTAAAAAAGTATAAAAATAAAAGTTAAAATATTTTCGCGTAATATATATGAGGTCGATGGCTTTCGTATTATATAATTTTTGTTCTTCCCGCCAGGTGAGGTATTGGGGCGAGTGTGAGGGGATGTGGAGGCCGACTCGCCCGAAGCGGGAACTAATTCCCAAGTAAAATCGTGACGTTTAAATCCGTAAAAAAGTATAAAAATAAAAGTTAAAATATTTTCGCGTAACATATATGAGGTCGATGGCTTTCGTATTATACAGTTTTCGTTCTTCCCGCCAGGTGAGTTATTGGGGCGAGTGTGAGGGGATGTGGAGGCCGACTCGCCCGGAGCGGGAACTAATTCCCAAGTAAAATCGTGACGTTTAAATCCGTAAAAAAGTATAAAAATAAAAGTTAAAATATTTTCGCGTAACATATATGAGGTCGATAGCTTTCGTATTATATAGTTTTCGTTTTCCCGCCAGGTGAGGTATTGGGGCGAGTGTGAGGGGATGTGGAGGCCGACTCGCCCGGAGCGGGAACTAATTCCCAAGTAAAATCGTGACGTTTAAATCCGTAAAAAAGTATAAAAATAAAAGTTAAAATATTTTCGCGTAACACATATGAGGCCGATGGCTTTCTTATTATATAGTTTTCGTTCTTCCCGCCAGGTGAGATATTGGGGCGAGTGTGACGGGATTTGGAGGCCGACTCGCCCGGAGCGGGAACTAATTCCCAAGTAAAATCGTGACCTTTAAATCCGTAAAAAAGTAAATAAGAATAAAAGTTAAAATATTATCGCTTAACATATATGTTGGACAATTTCTTTTGTCTTATATACTCTTCGTACCTCCCGAGAGGTGTGGTATTGGGGCGAGTGTGAGGGGATGTGGAGGCCGACTTGCCCGGAGCGGGAACTAATTGCCAAGTAAAATCGTGACTTTTAAATCCGTAAAAAAGTATAAAAATAAAAGTTAAAATATTCTCGCGTAACATATATGAGGTCGATGGCTTTCCTATTATATAGTTTTCGTTCTTCCCGCCAGGTGAGGTATTGGGCGAGTGTGAGGGGATGTGGAGGCCGACTCGCCCGGAGCGGGAACTAATTCCCAAGTGAAATCGTGACCTTTAAATCCGTAAAAAAAGTATAAAAATAAAAGTTAAAATATTTTAGCGTAACATATATGAAGTCGATGGCTTTCGTATTATATAGTTTTCGTTCTTCACGCAAGGTGAGGTATTGGGGCGAGTGTGAGGGGATGTGGAGGCCGACTCGCCCGGAGCGGGAACTAATTCCCAAGTAAAATCGTGACGTTTAAATCCGTAAAAAAATATAAAAATAAAAGTTAAAATATTCTCGCGTAACATATATGAGGTCGATGGCTTTCGTATTATATAGTTTTCGTTCTTCCCGCCAGGTGAGGTATTGGGGCGAGTGTGAGGGGATGTGGAGGCCGACTCGCCCGGAGCGGGAACTAATTCCCAAGTAAAATCGTGACGTTTAAATCTGTAAAAAAGTATAAAAATAAAAGTTAAAATATTTTCGCGTAACATATATGAGGTCGATGGCTTTCGTATTATATAGTTTTCGTTCTTCCCGCCAGGTGAGGTATTGGGGCGAGTGTGAGGGAATGTGGAGGCCGACTCGCCCGGAGCGGGAACTAATTCCCAAGTAAAATCGTGACATTTAAATCCGTAAAAAAGTATAAAAATAAAAGTTAAAATATTTTCGCGTTACATATATGAGGTCGATGGCTTTCGTATTATATAGTTTTCGTTCTTCCCGCCAGGTGAGGTATTGCGTCGAGTGTGAGGGGATGTGGAGGCCGACTCGCCCGGAGCGGAAACTAATTCCCAAATAAAATCGTGACGTTTAAATCCTTTAAAAAAGTATAAAAATAAAAGTTAAAATATTTTCGCGTAACATATCTGAGGTCGATGGCTTTCGTATTATATAGTTTTTGTTCTTTCCGCCAGGAGAGGTATTAGGGCGATTGTGAGGGGATGTGGAGGCGGAATCGCCCGGAGCGGGAACTAATTCCCAAGTAAAATCGTGACGTTTAATTCCGCAAAACAGTATAAAAATAAAAGTTAAAATATTATCGCTTAACATAAATGTGGGACGATGACTTTTGTTTTATATACTCTTCGTACTTCCCGCCAGGTGAGGTATTGGGGCGAGTGTGAGGGGATGTGGAGGCCGACTCGCCCGGAGCGGGAACTAATTCCCAAGAGAAATCGTGACGTTTAAATCCGTAAAAAAGTATAAAAATAAAAGTTAAAATATTTTCGCGTAACATATATGAGGTCGATGGCTTTCGTATTATATAGTTTTCGTTCTTCCCACTAGGTGAGGTATTGGGGCGAGTATGAGGGGATGTGGAGGCCGACTCGCCCGGAGCGGAAAAAATTCCCAAGTAAAATCGTGACGTTTAAATCCGTAAAAAAGTATAAAAATAAAAGTTAAAATAATTTCGCGGAACACATATGAGGCCGATGGCTTACGTATATTTAGTGATGGGATTTTTACCGGTAAATATTTTTTGGGTATTTACCTTGGGTAAATACCCAGGTATTTACCCAAATTGGGTAAATATAAGGGTTTTTTTCCTTTCAATCATGTATGTGATACAGATCTTCTTGAGCAGTACATAAAAATAATGAAAAGGTAACATTAGATCCAGTAGAAGCTAGAACAATTGTCAAAAGGCATTAAATTTATTATTTTCATTAATAGAAATGAGTTGAGTTGATTTTGAGTTTAACGTCCCGTTCAGCAGCGAGGCTATATGAGACGTGGACCTACTGATTAACGTGGAATCCGAACCACATGAACTCCCGCCGGGAATCGAACCCGGGCCTCCCATGCCAAAGGCGCGTATTTAATAGAAATGAGTTATGTGGTCATTCCTATTTTGATATTTTTCCAGAGAGCACAGTTTAATCAACGGATCACTCTGATAAAGACTACATCAATTTTTTTCTGCAAATAAAGAAACTAAGCAAGTACATGGAACGCTGATAAATTCTTTTCTTTTAATTTACATTCTGCAAGTGACTATGGGCGACAAGCCATTACAACTGACATGACTTGAAATATATTTTCTGTTATATCATACATGCTTTAACTACAAATTGAACATAGCAAGAGTAGGAGTATATACGAAGACTTTCACACTTCCCTACACTTGCTCGCTAGGCATCACAATATAATAAAAAATGAGTTGTCTGAAGCCAGAATGAAGTAAGTGCATTTTTATGTTTTGCGGGAAACTAGCATTCTTGGGAACAAAATAGATAAAATGCTTCACATGACGGTTACGTCAGTTTCTTTAATTAGTTTATGATTGGGTGGCATCAGATTCATACGCGTAATTCAAATTATTCCATGCTTTAATTTAGAATTGGGCAAAATTCAGTTAGTTTTCTCTGGTTTCAAACACCTCAATTGACAGTATCAAGCGAATAAAAGTACAAAAAAATTAGAGAACATTCAGGGCTTAGTAACGTTCTCGAAATATTCTATACACATAAGGGCAAAACGTTATCTCGTTATGAGATGGCATTTCTACCAAGATTACTCATCGTATTCATCGGATACATGAAATGAATATATGGAATCATCGCTGGTAATGTCTCCATTTATCTCGCACATATAAGAAGTGTCATTTTCACTGTCTTCTTCATGGGTTCTCCTTTTTCTTGGTATCATGATGCATTCCAAATGTAATGAACTTGTATCTTCCGATAACTTATTTTCTAAGTCTTCCTGCTGCTCTGACTCAACAGTCTTCTCAGTCTCTTTACGCTGTGTTGATACTTTTGGCTTCTGTTCCCGGTGATGCAACTTCCAGTTATAAGCTATACATGTAATTTTTCCGGCTCTGAAAGCAGTCAGTCTATTCCTTGACTTAGTGTGAATTTTTGAGAAATTACTGAAGGATCATTCTGTGATGTCTGGTAATACCAATGATGTTAATATCCGCTGTGCGACTTCAGATAATGGGTACTTCCACACAAACCTTGCCACCAAATTACTTGGTTTATTTCACCAAAACTTGTCCAAATGAACTTCTTGCCCCACAAACTTTTCTTTACCTTGTAATGTGCGAAATCCTTCATAACATTTACAAGATCTACTTTCATGTTCTCTGCAACCTTGTGTATGAACTCCAATCCATCGAGATCTTGTTCTGGAGTCAAGTCAAACCCCTGTGATTAATGGATGGTTCTGGTATAGTGAATCGG
The DNA here is from genome assembly GCF_964235325.1 of Thermobia domestica. NCBI lineage: Eukaryota > Metazoa > Arthropoda > Insecta > Zygentoma > Lepismatidae > Thermobia > Thermobia domestica. Next base: position 47,858 of record NW_027656550.1, read on the forward strand.
CTGAAGTGCTGTAACTTTTCTGCTTTCGAAATTATTAAGAATATGTGTTTCTTCTACTTTGGACAATGGGAATTCAGGTACAGTTGTTCTTAGTTGTTCTTCGATTTCTTTGACACCAGGAACAACTCGGTGTATGTTACATTCATCAGATCCTAATATATTTATCCATGAGACTTTTGGCTTAAGAACATATATTAGCTTTTTCAACTGTCACCCAGAAAACCTCATCTTCAAATAACCTTGCTTTGTGGTCTTTAATAAATGCTGTATATCTTGCAGTGTTTTCATGAACAGCTAGATTATGTAAAGTGATTTTGTAACTTTCAGACTTTCAAAAGATTGTAAATAGCTTCCTCAGCGGGTTTTACATGGAAGAGTAAGAGAAGTGTGAATGTTCTTTTCATTGTCAATTGCATGAAAAGGCATTCAGTACTTGAGTATTTTAACCATTTCAATAACGACTACAACATTTGCCATAAGTGAGGAAATTGAAGAAAACTACAAAATATCACTGCAGACAAGGTTAAACGTGTGTGTTTTACGTGACTATGTTTGCAAATGGAAATACTTTTGTTTGACAAGAGAAAAATCCTTCTGCATATTTGCTGCATCATCACAAATGAGAACAAAGAACTTTGCTTGGGTCGTATTTTTCAATGACATCAAATACTTATCTCTAATGCACTCAGCAGTGTTACGGTTACCTTCCGTGTTGATAAACTGAACAAATATTGAATGGGGGTTTGTAATATTAAAGTTGAGTATTCCCTCATTACGAACATTACTCCAACCGCCACATCGAAGATTTAGATACTTGCAACCTTGTTGTCTTTGCATTTCATTAAACTTGGCATCAAATTGTCCCTAAAAATTTCAACTTGTTTGACCATGTGGCCATTATTTTGCAAAATATAAGCTATTTGAAAATACTTGTAAATTCTTTTACCAACCCCTTTTCAGCCATCGTTTTTTGACTCTTTTACAAGGTCATATGGCAAGTCCTTGAATTATATGAAATAAAATTACGTGTACATTAATAGAAATACTTGCGCTGGGCTAGGGTAAATGCAATGCCATATATAAAAAATTAATTGTTGAATTTATTACATAAGTAGTTAACTATCCTTTGCTATTTGCAATTTTTATCTGAACTTTGAGACAACTTATAGACACAGCAAGCCAGCAAACTACTCCCTTATCTCTCAACCCAAAACGTAACGTGATATGTGATGTGTGTGTGAGCTCATTAACTCATTAAATTACATGTGTTACGGTATGCATATATAGGCTACTTACCTTTTCATCAACTGTCATTGTATCCATAAAAGTGATAATGCTACTAGTTGAACTTTTTACATTGATGGAGGAATCTTCATATATGAAACTGCATCAAAGTTTTATAAGACGCCCTTGTCAGTAAAGAGTCATCAATGCTTTTATTGTTACTACAACTTGACGTAGGTTATACACTTTCATTCACTTGTTTTGTCCCAATGACACAAATTTCTCCCTTGTAAACCTTTTAAAATTGTTTTCTTTAGACCTTCAGGATACTTAAAATATTTATACACATGATCTGACATTTCATTTACGTATGCGTGCTTATAGTTTCCATCACATTACTTGCAATTTACTGATATATCATTTCGTACATCATATGCGCAACATTACTTTCCTTTCTACCCATTTTAAGTTTTTTTTCTCCCTGAATAAAAGAAAACTTAGGAAATTGAACTAAGATAAGAGGCACGTCTACTCTTAAGTCTCAAATCAGTACCAGTACTGAACTTAATTAGAAAAGGAATGGTTCGAAGCAATTTTACCAGATATATATTATGAGTTTCCAGTGTTGCAGGTTTGCATCTTTGTTTAACCACATCTGTATCTGGAAGATTTTATTCTGCTATTTTTGAGTCCACTATGTCTTCTTATTATGTAATCTTGAAGTTTGTAATAAATACCCATTTTTTGGGTAGGTAAATAAAATTTCGGTATTTACCGGGTATTTACCCAATTTTTATTTACCTACCCAGTGGGTAAATACCCAAGTCCCATCCCTACGTATATTATAGTTTTCGTTCTTCCCGCCAGGTGAGGTATTGGGGCGAGTGTGAGGGGATGTGGAGGCCGACTCGCCCGGAGCGGGAACTAATTCCCAAGTAAAATCGTGACGTTTAAATCCGTAAAAAAGTATAAAAATAAAAGTTAAAATATTTTCGCGTAACATATATGAGGTCGATGGCTTTCGTATTATATAGTTTTCGTTCTTCCCGCCAGGTGAGGTATTGCGGCGAGTGTGAGGGGATGTGGAGGCCGACTCGCCCGGAGCGGGAACTAATTCCCAAACAAAATCGTGACGTTTAAATCCTTAAAAAAGTATAAAAATAAAAGTTAAAATATTTTCGCGTAATATATATGAGGTCGATGGCTTTCGTATTATATAATTTTTGTTCTTCCCGCCAGGTGAGGTATTGCGGCGAGTGTGAGGGGATGTGGAGGCCGACTCGCCCGGAGCGGGAACTAATTCCCAAGTAAAATCGTGACGTTTAAATCCGTAAAAAAGTATAAAAATAAAAGTTAAAATATTTTCGCGTAACATATATGAGGTCGATGGCTTTCGTATTATACAGTTTTCGTTCTTCCCGCCAGGTGAGTTATTGGGGCGAGTGTGAGGGATGTGGAGGCCGACTCGCCCGGAGCGGGAACTAATTCCCAAGTAAAATCGTGACGTTTAAATCCGTAAAAAAGTATAAAAATAAAAGTTAAAATATTTTCGCGTAACATATATGAGGTCGATAGCTTTCGTATTATATAATTTTCGTTTTCCCGCCAGGTGAGGTATTGGGGCGAGTGTGAGGGGATGTGGAGGCCGACTCGCCCGGAGCGGGAACTAATTCCCAAGTAAAATCGTGACGTTTAAATCCGTAAAAAAGTATAAAAATAAAAGTTAAAATATTTTCGCTTAACACATATGAGGCCGATGGCTTTCGTATTATATAGTTTTCATTCTTCCCGCCAGGTGAGATATTGGGGCGAGTGTGACGGGATTTGGAGGCCGACTCGCCCGGAGCGGGAACTAATTCCCAAGTAAAATCGTGACCTTTAGATCCGTAAAAAAGTAAATAAGAATAAAAGTTAAAATATTATCGCTTAACATATATGTGGGACAATTTCTTTTGTCTTATATACTCTTCGTACCTCCCGAGAGGTGTGGTATTGGGGCGAGTGTGAGGGGATGTGGAGGCCGACTCGCCCGGAGCGGAAACTAATTCCCAAATAAAATCGTGACGTTTAAATCCTTTAAAAAGTATAAAAATAAAAGTTAAAATATTTTCGCGTAACATATATGAGGTCGATGGCTTTCGTATTATATAGTTTTTGTTCTTTCCGCCAGGAGAGGTATTAGGGCGATTGTGAGGGGATGTGGAGGCCGAATCGCCCGGAGCGGGAACTAATTCCCAAGTAAAATCGTGACATTTAAATCCGTAAAAAAGTATAAAAATAAAAGTTAAAATATTTTCGCGTTACATATATGAGGTCGATGGCTTTCGTATTATATATATTTTTCGTTCCTCCCGCCAGGTGAGGTATTGCGTCGAGTGTGAGGGGATGTGGAGGCCGACTCGCCCGGAGCGGGAACTAATTCCCAAGTAAAATCGTGACGTTTAAATCTGTAAAAAAGTATAAAAATAAAAGTCAAAATATTTTCGCGTAACATATATGAGGTCGATGGCTTTCGTATTATATAGTTTTCGTTCTTCCCGCCAGGTGAGGTATTGGGGCGAGTGTGAGGGAATGTGGAGGCCGACTCGCCCGGAGCGGGAACTAATTCCCAAGTAAAATCGTGACATTTAAATCCGTAAAAAAGTATAAAAATAAAAGTTAAAATATTTTCGCGTTACATATATGAGGTCGATGGCTTTCGTATTATATAGTTTTCGTTCTTCCCGCCAGGTGAGGTATTGCGTCGAGTGTGAGGGGATGTGGAGGCCGACTCGCCCGGAGCGGAAACTAATTCCCAAATAAAATCGTGACGTTTAAATCCTTTAAAAAGTATAAAAATAAAAGTTAAAATATTTTCGCGTAACATATCTGAGGTCGATGGCTTTCGTATTATATAGTTTTTGTTCTTTCCGCCAGGAGAGGTATTAGGGCGATTGTGAGGGGATGTGGAGGCCGAATCGCCCGGAGCGGGAACTAATTCCCAAGTAAAATCGTGACGTTTAAATCCGCAAAAAAGTATAAAAATAAAAGTTAAAATATTATCGCTTAACATAAATGTGGGACGATGACTTTTGTTTTATATACTCTTCGTACTTCCCGCCAGGTGAGGTATTGGGGCGAGTGTGAGGGGATGTGGAGGCCGACTCGCCCGGAGCGGGAACTAATTCCCAAGTAAAATCGTGACGTTTAAATCCGTAAAAAAGTATAAAAATAAAATTTAAAATATTTTCGCGTAACATATATGAGGTCGATGGCTTTCGTATTATATAGTTTTCGTTCTTCCCACTAGGTGAGGTATTGGGGCGAGTATGAGGGGATGTGGAGGCCGACTCGCCCGGAGCGGGAAGTAATTCCCAAGTAAAATTGTGACGTTTAAATCCGTAAAAAAGTATAAAAATAAAAGTTAAAATATTTTCGCGGAACACATATGAGGCCGATGGCTTACGTATATTATAGTTTTCGTTCTTCCCGCCAGGTGAGATATTGGGGCGAGTGTGACGGGTTGTGGAGGCCGACTCGCCCGGAGCGGGAACTAATTCCCAAGTAAAATCGTCACATTTAAATCCGTAAAAATGTAAATAAAAATAAAAGTTAAAATATTATCGCTTAACATATATGTGGGACAATTTCTTTTGTCTTATATACTCTTCGTACTTCCCGGGAGGTGTGGTATTGGGGCGAGTGTGAGGGGATGTGGAGGCCCACTTGCCCGGAGCGGAAACTAATTGCCAAGTAAAATCGTGACTTTTAAATCCGTAAAAAAGTATAAAAATAAAAGTTAATATATTTTCGCGTAACATATATGAGGTCGATGGCTTTCGTATTATATAGTTTTCGTTCTTCCCGCCAGGTGAGGTATTGGGGCGAGTGTGAGGGTATGTGGAGGCCGACTCACCCGGAGCGGGAACTAATTCCCAAGTAAAATCGTGACGTTTAAATCCGTAAAAAAGTATAAAAATAAAAGTTAAAATATTATCGCTTAACATATATGTGGGACAATGACTTTTGTTTTATATACTCTTCGTACTTCCCGGCAGGTGTGGTATTGGGGCGAGTGTGAGGGGATGTGGAGGCCGACTCGCCCGGAGCGGGAGCTAATTCCCAAGTAAAATCGTGACATTTAAATCCGTAAAAAAGTATAAAAATAAAAGTTAAAATATTATCGCTTAACATATATGTGGGACGATGACTTTTGTTTTATATACTCTTCGTACTTCACGGCAGGTGTGGTATTGGGGCGAGTGTGAGGGGATGTGGAGGCCGACTCGCCCGGAGCGTGAACTAATTCCCAAGTAAAATCGTGACGTTTAAATCCGTAAAAAGGTATAAAAATAAAAGTTAAAATATTTTCGCGTAACATATATGAGGTCGATGGCTTTCGTATTATATAGTTTTCGTTCTTCCCGCCAGGTGTGGTATTGGGGCGAGTGTGAGAAGATGTGGAGGCCGACTCGCACGGAGTGGGAACTAATTCCCAAGTAAAATCGTGACGTTTAAATCCGTAAAAAAGTATAAAAATAAAAGTTAAAATATTTTCGCGTAACATATATGAGGTCATTGGCTTTCGTATTATATAGTTTTCTTTCTTCCCGCGAGGTGAGGTATTGGGGCGAGTGTGAGGGGATGTGGAGGCCGACTCGCCCGGAGCGGGAACTAATTCCCAAGTAAAATCGTGACGTTTAAATCCGTAAAAAAGTATAAAAATAAAAGTTAAAATATTTTCGCTTAACACATATGAGGCCGATGGCTTTCGTATTATATAGTTTTCATTCTTCCCGCCAGGTGAGATATTGGGGCGAGTGTGACGGGATTTGGAGGCCGACTCGCCCGGAGCGGGAACTAATTCCCAAGTAAAATCGTGACCTTTAGATCCGTAAAAAAGTAAATAAGAATAAAAGTTAAAATATTATCGCTTAACATATATGTGGGACAATTTCTTTTGTCTTATATACTCTTCGTACCTCCCGAGAGGTGTGGTATTGGGGCGAGTGTGAGGGGATGTGGAGGCCGACTCGCCCGGAGCGGAAACTAATTCCCAAATAAAATCGTGACGTTTAAATCCTTTAAAAAGTATAAAAATAAAAGTTAAAATATTTTCGCGTAACATATATGAGGTCGATGGCTTTCGTATTATATAGTTTTTGTTCTTTCCGCCAGGAGAGGTATTAGGGCGATTGTGAGGGGATGTGGAGGCCGAATCGCCCGGAGCGGGAACTAATTCCCAAGTAAAATCGTGACATTTAAATCCGTAAAAAAGTATAAAAATAAAAGTTAAAATATTTTCGCGTTACATATATGAGGTCGATGGCTTTCGTATTATATAGTTTTCGTTCCTCCCGCCAGGTGAGGTATTGCGTCGAGTGTGAGGGGATGTGGAGGCCGACTCGCCCGGAGCGGGAACTAATTCCCAAGTAAAATCGTGACGTTTAAATCTGTAAAAAAGTATAAAAATAAAAGTTAAAATATTTTCGCGTAACATATATGAGGTCGATGGCTTTCGTATTATATAGTTTTCGTTCTTCCCGCCAGGTGAGGTATTGGGGCGAGTGTGAGGGAATGTGGAGGCCGACTCGCCCGGAGCGGGAACTAATTCCCAAGTAAAATCGTGACATTTAAATCCGTAAAAAAGTATAAAAATAAAAGTTAAAATATTTTCGCGTTACATATATGAGGTCGATGGCTTTCGTATTATATAGTTTTCGTTCTTCCCGCCAGGTGAGGTATTGCGTCGAGTGTGAGGGGATGTGGAGGCCGACTCGCCCGGAGCGGAAACTAATTCCCAAATAAAATCGTGACGTTTAAATCCTTTAAAAAGTATAAAAATAAAAGTTAAAATATTTTCGCGTAACATATCTGAGGTCGATGGCTTTCGTATTATATAGTTTTTGTTCTTTCCGCCAGGAGAGGTATTAGGGCGATTGTGAGGGGATGTGGAGGCCGAATCGCCCGGAGCGGGAACTAATTCCCAAGTAAAATCGTGACGTTTAAATCCGCAAAAAAGTATAAAAATAAAAGTTAAAATATTATCGCTTAACATAAATGTGGGACGATGACTTTTGTTTTATATACTCTTCGTACTTCCCGCCAGGTGAGGTATTGGGGCGAGTGTGAGGGGATGTGGAGGCCGACTCGCCCGGAGCGGGAACTAATTCCCAAGTAAAATCGTGACGTTTAAATCCGTAAAAAAGTATAAAAATAAAAGTTAAAATATTTTCGCGTAACATATATGAGGTCGATGGCTTTCGTATTATATAGTTTTCGTTCTTCCCACTAGGTGAGGTATTGGGGCGAGTATGAGGGGATGTGGAGGCCGACTCGCCCGGAGCGGGAAGTAATTCCCAAGTAAAATTGTGACGTTTAAATCCGTAAAAAGGTATAAAAAAAAAAGTTAAAATATTTTCGCGTAACATGTATGAGGTCGATGGCTTTTTGTATTATATAGTTTTCGTTCTTCCCGCCAGGTGAGATATTGGGGCGAGTGTGACGGGTTGTGGAGGCCGACTCGCCCGGAGCGGGAACTAATTCCCAAGTAAAATCGTCACATTTAAATCCGTAAAAATGTAAATAAAAATAAAAGTTAAAATATTATCGCTTAACATATATGTGGGACAATTTCTTTTGTCTTTTATACTCTTCGTACTTCCCGGGAGGTGTGGTATTGGGGCGAGTGTGAGGGGATGTGGAGGCCCACTTGCCCGGAGCGGAAACTAATTGCCAAGTAAAATCGTGACTTTTAAATCCGTAAAAAAGTATAAAAATAAAAGTTAATATATTTTCGCGTAACATATATGAGGTCGATGGCTTTCGTATTATATAGTTTTCGTTCTTCCCGCCAGGTGAGGTATTGGGGCGAGTGTGAGGGTATGTGGAGGCCGACTCACCCGGAGCGGGAACTAATTCCCAAGTAAAATCGTGACGTTTAAATCCGTAAAAAAGTATAAAAATAAAAGTTAAAATATTATCGCTTAACATATATGTGGGACAATGACTTTTGTTTTATATACTCTTCGTACTTCCCGGCAGGTGTGGTATTGGGGCGAGTGTGAGGGGATGTGGAGGCCGACTCGCCCGGAGCGGGAGCTAATTCCCAAGTAAAATCGTGACATTTAAATCCGTAAAAAAGTATAAAAATAAAAGTTAAAATATTATCGCTTAACATATATGTGGGACGATGACTTTTGTTTTATATACTCTTCGTACTTCACGGCAGGTGTGGTATTGGGGCGAGTGTGAGGGGATGTGGAGGCCGACTCGCCCGGAGCGTGAACTAATTCCCAAGTAAAATCGTGACGTTTAAATCCGTAAAAAGGTATAAAAATAAAAGTTAAAATATTTTCGCGTAACATATATGAGGTCGATGGCTTTCGTATTATATAGTTTTCGTTCTTCCCGCCAGGTGTGGTATTGGGGCGAGTGTGAGAAGATGTGGAGGCCGACTCGCACGGAGTGGGAACTAATTCCCAAGTAAAATCGTGACGTTTAAATCCGTAAAAAAGTATAAAAATAAAAGTTAAAATATTTTCGCGTAACATATATGAGGTCATTGGCTTTCGTATTATATAGTTTTCTTTCTTCCCGCGAGGTGAGGTATTGGGGCAAGTGTGAGGGGATGTGGAGGCCGACTCGCCCGGAGCGGGAACTAATTCCCAAGTAAAATCGTGACGTTTAAATCCGTAAAAAAGTATAAAAATAAAAGTTAAAATATTTTCGCGTAACATATATGAGGTCGATGGCTTTCGTATTATATAGTTTTCGTTCTTCCCGCTAGGTGAGGTATTGGGGCGAGTGTGAGGGGATGTGGAGGCCGACTCGCCCGGAGCAAGAACTAATTCCCAAGTTAAATCGCGACGTTTAAATCCGTAAAAAAGTATTAAAAAAAGTTAAAATATTATCGCTTAACATAAATGTGGGACGATGACTTTTGTTTTATATACTCTTCGTACTTCCCGCCAGTTGAGGTATTGGGGCGAGTGTGAGGGGATGTGGAGGCCGACTCGCCCGGAGCGGGAACTAATTCCCAAGTAAAATCGTGACGTTTAAATCCGTAAAAAAGTATAAAAATAAAAGTTAAAATATTTTCTCGTAACATATATGAGGTCGATGGGTTTTGTATTATATAGTTTTCGTTCTTCCCGCTAGGAGAGGTATTGGGGCGAGTTTGATTAAGGTGGAGGCCGACTCGCCCGGAGCGGGAACTAATTCCTAAGTAAAATCGTGACGTTTAAATCCGTAAAAAGGTATAAAAATAAAAGTTAAAATATTTTCGCGTAACATATATGAGGTCGATGGCTTTCGTATTATATAGTTTTCGTTCTTCCCGCCAGGTGTGGTATTGGGGCGAGTGTGAGGGGATGTGGAGGCCGACTCGCCCGGAGTGGGAACTAATTCCCAAGTAAAATCGCGACGTTTAAATCCGTAAAAATGTATAAAAATAAAATTTAAAATATTTTCGCGTAACATATATGAGGTCGATGGCTTTCGTATTATATAGTTTTCGTTCTTCCCGCCAGCTGAGGTATTGGGCGCGTGTGAGGGGATGTGGAGGCCGACTCGCCCGGAGCGGGAACTAATTCCCAAGTAAAATCGTGACGTTTAAATCCGTAAAAAAGTAAATAAGAATAAAAGTTAAAATATTTTCGCGTAACATATATGAGGTCGATGGCTTTCGTATTATATAGTTTTCGTTCTTCCCGCCAGGTGAGGTATTGGGGCGAGTGTGAGGGGATGTGGAGGCCGACTCGCCCGGAGCGGGAACTAATTCCCAAGTAAAATCGTGACGTTTAAATCCGTAAAAAAGTAAAAAAATAAAAATTAAAATATTTTCGCGTAACATATATGAGGTCGATGGCTTTCGTATTATATAGTTTTCGTTCTTCCCGCCAGGCGAGGTATTGGGGCGAGTGTGAGGGGATGTGGAGGCCGACTCGCCCGGAGCGGAAACTGATTCCCAAGTAAAATCGTGACGTTTAAATCCGTAAAAAAGTATAAAAATTAAAGTTAAAATATTATCGCTTAACATATATGTGGGACGATGACTTTTGTTTTATATACTTTTCGTACTTCCCGGCAGGTGTGGTATTGGGGCGAGTGTGAGGGGATGTGGAGGCCGACTCGCCCGGAGCGGGAACTTATTCCCAAGTAAAATCGTGACGTTTAAATCCGTAAAAAAGTATAAAAATAAAAGTTAAAATATTTTCGCGTAACATATATGAGGTCGATGGCTTTCGTATTATATAGTTTTCGTTCTTCCCGCCAGGTGAGGTATTTGGGCGAGTGTGAGGAGATGTGCAGGCCGACTCGTCCGGAGCGGGAACTAATTCCCAAGTACAATCGTGACGTTTAAATCCGTAAAAAAGTATAAAATTAAAGTTAAAATATTATCGCTTAACATATATGTGGGACGATGACTTTTGTTTTATATACTCTTCGTACTTCCCGGCAGGTGTGGTATTGGAGCGAGTGTGAGGGGATGTGGAGGCCGACTCGCCCGGAGCGGGAACTAATTCCCAAGTAAAATCGTGACGTTTAAATCTGTAAAAAGGTATAAAAATAAAAGTTAATATTTTCGCGTAACATATATGAGGTCGATGGCTTTCGTATTATATAGTTTTCGTTCTTCCCGCCAGGTGTGGTGTTGGGGCGAGTGTGAGGGGATGTGGAGGCCGACTCGCCCGGAGGGGGAACTAATTCCCAAGTAAAATCGTGACGTTTAAATCCGTAAAAAAGTATAAAAATAAAATTTAAAATATTTTCGCGTAACATATATGAGGTCGATGGCTTTCGTATTATATAGTTTTCGTTCTTCCAGCCAGGTGAGGTATTGCGGCGAGTGTGAGGGGATGTGGAGGCCGACTCGCCTGGAGCGGGAACTAATTCCCAAGTAAAATCGTGACGTTTAAATCCGTAAAAAGGTATAAAAATAAAAGTTAAAATATTTTCGCGTAACATATATGAGGTCGATGGCTTTCGTATTATATAGTTTTCGTTCTTCCCGCCAGGTGAGGTATTGGGGCGAGTGTGAGGGGATGTGGAGGCCGACTCGTCCGAAGCGGGAACTAATTCCCAAGTAAAACCGTGACGTTTAAATCCGTAAAAAAGTATAAAAATAAAAGTTAAAATATTATCGCTTAACATATATGTGGGACGATGACTTTTGTTTTATATACTCTTCGTACTTCCCGGCAGGTGTGGTATTGGGGCGAGTGTGAGGGGATGTGGAGGCCGACTCGCCCGGAGCGGGAACTAATTCCCAAGTAAAATCGTGACGCTTAAATCCGTAAAAAGGGATAAAAATAAAAGTTAAAATATTTTCGCGTAACATATATGAGGTCGATGGCTTTCGTATTATATAGTTTTCGTTCTTCCCGCCAGGTGAGGTATTGGGCGAGTGTGAGGGGATGTGGAGGCCGACTCGCCCGGACCGGGAACTAATTCCCAAGTAAAATCGTGACGTTTAAATCCGTAAAGAAGTATAAAAATAAAAGTTAAAATATTTTCGCGTAACATATATGAGGTCGATGGCTTTCGTATTATATAGTTTTTGTTCTTCCCGCCAGGTGAGGTATTGGGGCGAGTGTGAGGGGATGTGGAGGCCGACTCGCCCGGAGCGGGAACTAATTCCCAAGTAAAATCGTGACGTTTAAATCCGTAAAAAAGTATAAAAATAAAAGTTAAAATATTATCGCTTAATATATATGTGGGACGATGACTTTTGTTTTATATACTCTTCGTACTTCCCGGCAGGTGTGGTATTGGGGCGAGTGTGAGGGAATGTGGAGGCCGACTCGCCCGGAGCGGGAGCTAATTCCCAAGTAAAATCGTGACGTTTAAATCCGTAAAAAAGTATAAAAATAAAAGTTATAATATTATCGCTTAACATATATGTGGGACGATGACTTTTGTTTTATATACTCTTCGTACTTCACGGCAGGTGTGGTATTGGGGCGAGTGTGAGGGGATGTGGAGGCCGACTCGCCCGGAGCGGGAACTAATTCCCAAGTAAAATCGTGACGTTTAAATCCGTAAAAAAGTATAAAAATAAAAGTTAAAATATTTTCGCGTAACATATATGAGGTCATTGGCTTTCGTATTATATAGTTTTCTTTCTTCCCGCCAGGTGAGGTATTGGGGCGTGTGTGAGAGGATGTGGAGGCCGACTCGCCCGGAGCGGGAACTAATTCCCAAGTAAAATCGTGACGTTTAAATCCGTAAAAAAGTATAAAAATAAAAGTTAAAATATTTTCGCGTAACATATATGAGGTCGATGGCTTTCGTATTATATAGTTTTCGTTCTTCCCGCTAGGTGAGGTATTGGGGCGAGTGTGAGGGGATGTGGAGGCCGACTCGCCCGGAGCAAGAACTAATTCCCAAGTAAAATCGTGACGTTTAAATCCGTAAAAAAGTATTAAAAAAAGTTAGAATATTTTCTCGTAACATATATGAGGTCGATGGGTTTTGTATTATATAGTTTTCGTTCTTCCCGCTAGGAGAGGTATTGGGGCGAGTTTGATTAAGGTGGAGGCCGACTCGCCCGGAGCGGGAACTAATTCCCAAGTAAAATCGTGACGTTTAAATCCGTAAAAAGGTATAAAAATAAAAGTTAAAATATTTTCTCGTAACATATATGAGGTCGATGGCTTTCGTATTATATAGTTTTCGTTCTTCCCGCCAGGTGTGGTATTGGGGCGAGTGTGAGGGGATGTGGAGGCCGACTCGCCCGGAGTGGGAACTAATTCCCAAGTAAAATCGTGACGTTTAAATCCGTAAAAATGTATAAAAATAAAATTTAAAATATTTTCGCGTAACATATATGAGGTCGATGGCTTTCGTATTATATAGTTTTCGTTCTTCCCGCCAGGTGAGGTATTGGGCGCGTGTGAGGGGATGTGGAGGCCGACTCGCCCGGAGCGGGAACTAATTCCCAAGTAAAATCGTGACGTTTAAATCCGTAAAAAAGTAAATAAGAATAAAAGTTAAAATATTTTCGCGTAACATATATGAGGTCGATGTCTTTCGTATTATATAGTTTTCGTTCTTCCCGCCAGGTGAGGTATTGGGGCGAGTGTGAGGGGATGTGGAGGCCGACTCGCCCGGAGCGGGAACTAATTCCCAAGTAAAATCGTGACGTTTAAATCCGTAAAAAATAAAAAAAATAAAAATTAAAATATTTTCGCGTAACATATATGAGGTCGATGGCTTTCGTATTATATAGTTTTCGTTCTTCCCGCCAGGCGAGGTATTGGGGCGAGTGTGAGGGGATGTGGAGGCCGACTCGCCCGGAGAGGAAACTGATTCCCAAGTAAAATCGTGACGTTTAAATCCGTAAAAAAATATAAAAATAAAAGTTAAAATATTTTTGCGTAACATATATGAGATCGATGGCTTTCGTATTATATAGTTTACGTTCTTCCCGCGAGGTGAGGTATTGGGGCGAGTGTGAGGGGATGTGGAGGCCGACTCGCCCGAAGCGGGAACTAATTCCCAAGTAAAATCGTGACGTTTAAATCCGTAAAAAAGTATAAAAATAAAAGTTAAAATATTTTCGCGTAACATATATGAGGTCGATGGCTTTCGTATTATATAGTTTTCGTTCTTCCCGCTAGGTGAGGTATTGGGGCGAGTGTGAGGGGATGTGGAGGCCGACTCGCCCGGAGCAAGAACTAATTCCCAAGTTAAATCGCGACGTTTAAATCCGTAAAAAAAATTAAAAAAAGTTAAAATATTATCGCTTAACGTAAATGTGGGACGATGACTTTTGTTTTATATACTCTTCGTACTTCCCGCCAGTTGAGGTATTGGGGCGAGTGTGAGGGGATGTGGAGGCCGACTCGCCCGGAGCGGGAACTAATTCCCAAGTAAAATCGTGACGTTTAAATCCGTAAAAAAGTATAAAAATAAAAGTTAAAATATTTTCTCGTAACATATATGAGGTCGATGGGTTTTGTATTATATAGTTTTCGTTCTTCCCGCTAGGAGAGGTATTGGGGCGAGTTTGATTAAGGTGGAGGCCGACTCGCCCGGAGCGGGAACTAATTCCTAAGTAAAATCGTGACGTTTAAATCCGTAAAAAGATATAAAAATAAAAGTTAAAATATTTTCGCGTAACATATATGAGGTCGATGGCTTTCGTATTATATAGTTTTCGTTCTTCCCGCCAGGTGTGGTATTGGGGCGAGTGTGAGGGGATGTGGAGGCCGACTCGCCCGGAGTGGGAACTAATTCCCAAGTAAAATCGTGACGTTTAAATCCGTAAAAATGTATAAAAATAAAATTTAAAATATTTTCGCGTAACATATATGAGGTCGATGGCTTTCGTATTATATAGTTTTCGTTCTTCCCGCCAGCTGAGGTATTGGGCGCGTGTGAGGGGATGTGGAGGCCGACTCGCCCGGAGCGGGAACTAATTCCCAAGTAAAATCGTGACGTTTAAATCCGTAAAAAAGTAAATAAGAATAAAAGTTAAAATATTTTCGCGTAACATATATGAGGTCGATGGCTTTCGTATTATATATTTTCCGTTCTTCCCGCCAAGTGAGGTATTGGGGCGAGTGTGAGGGGATGTGGAGGCCGACTCGCCCGGAGCGGGAACTAATTCCCAAGTAAAATCGTGACGTTTAAATCCGTAAAAAAGTAAAAAAATAAAAATTAAAATATTTTCGCGTAACATATATGAGGTCGATGGCTTTCGTATTATATAGTTTTCGTTCTTCCCGCCAGGCGAGGTATTGGGGCGAGTGTGAGGGGATGTGGAGGCCGACTCGCCCGGAGCGGAAACTGATTTCCAAGTAAAATCGTGACGTTTAAATCCGTAAAAAAGTATAAAAATTAAAGTTAAAATATTATCGCTTAACATATATGTGGGACGATGACTTTTGTTTTATATACTTTTCGTACTTCCCGGCAGGTGTGGTATTGGGGCGAGTGTGAGGGGATGTGGAGGCCGACTCGCCCGGAGCGGGAACTTATTCCCAAGTAAAATCGTGACGTTTAAATCCGTAAAAAAGTATAAAAATAAAAGTTAAAATATTTTCGCGTAACATATATGAGGTCGATGGCTTTCGTATTATATAGTTTTCGTTCTTCCCGCCAGGTGAGGTATTTGGGCGAGTGTGAGGAGATGTGCAGGCCGACTCGTCCGGAGCGGGAACTAATTCCCAAGTAAAATCGTGACGTTTAAATCCGTAAAAAAGTATAAAAATAAAAGTTAAAATATTATCGCTTAACATATATGTGGGACGATGACTTTTGTTTTATATACTCTTCGTACTTCCCGGCAGGTGTGGTATTGGAGCGAGTGTGAGGGGATGTGGAGGCCGACTCGCCCGGAGCGGGAACTAATTCCCAAGTAAAATCGTGACGTTTAAATCTGTAAAAAGGTATAAAAATAAAAGTTAATATTTTCGCGTAACATATATGAGGTCGATGGCTTTCGTATTATATAGTTTTCGTTCTTCCCGCCAGGTGTGGTGTTGGGGCGAGTGTGAGGGGATGTGGAGGCCGACTCGCCCGGAGTGGGAACTAATTCCCAAGTAAAATCGTGACGTTTAAATCCGTAAAAAAGTATAAAAATAAAATTTAAAATATTTTCGCGTAACATATATGAGGTCGATGGCTTTCGTATTATATAGTTTTCGTTCTTCCAGCCAGGTGAGGTATTGCGGCGAGTGTGAGGGGATGTGGAGGCCGACTCGCCTGGAGCGGGAACTAATTCCCAAGTAAAATCGTGACGTTTAAATCCGTAAAAAGGTATAAAAATAAAAGTTAAAATATTTTCGCGTAACATATATGAGGTCGATGGCTTTCGTATTATATAGTTTTCGTTCTTCCCGCCAGGTGAGGTATTGGGGCGAGTGTGAGGGGATGTGGAGGCCGACTCGTCCGAAGCGGGAACTAATTCCCAAGTAAAACCGTGACGTTTAAATCCGTAAAAAAGTATAAAAATAAAAGTTAAAATATTATCGCTTAACATATATGTGGGACGATGACTTTTGTTTTATATACTCTTCGTACTTCCCGGCAGGTGTGGTATTGGGGCGAGTGTGAGGGGATGTGGAGGCCGACTCGCCCGGAGCGGGAACTAATTCCCAAGTAAAATCGTGACGCTTAAATCCGTAAAAAGGGATAAAAATAAAAGTTAAAATATTTTCGCGTAACATATATGAGGTCGATGGCTTTCGTATTATAGAGTTTTCGTTCTTCCCGCCAGGTGAGGTATTGGGCGAGTGTGAGGGGATGTGGAGGTCGACTCGCCCGGACCGGGAACTAATTCCCAAGTAAAATCGTGACGTTTAAATCCGTAAAGAAGTATAAAAATAAAAGTTAAAATATTTTCGCGTAACATATATGAGGTCGATGGCTTTCGTATTATATAGTTTTCGTTCTTCCCGCCAGGTGAGGTATTGGGGCGAGTGTGAGGGGATGTGGAGGCCGACTCGCCCGGAGCGGGAACTAATTCCCAAGTAAAATCGTGACGTTTAAACCCGTAAAAAAGTATATAAATAAAAGTTAAAATATTATCGCTTAATATATATGTGGGACGATGACTTTTGTTTTATATACTCTTCGTACTTCCCGGCAGGTGTGGTATTGGGGCGAGTGTGAGGGGATGTGGAGGCCGACTCGCCCGGAGCGGGAGCTAATTCCCAAGTAAAATCGTGACGTTTAAATCCGTAAAAAAGTGTAAAAATAAAAGTTAAAATATTATCGCTTAACATATATGTGGGACGATGACTTTTGTTTTATATACTCTTCGTACTTCACGGCAGGTGTGGTATTGGGGCGAGTGTGAGGGGATGTGGAGGCCGACTCGCCCGGAGCGTGAACAAATTCCCAAGTAAAATCGTGACGTTTAAATCCGTAAAAAGTTACAAAAATAAAAGTTAAAATATTTTCGCGTAACATATATGAGGTCGATGGCTTTCGTATTATATAGTTTTCGTTTTTCCCGCCAGGTGTGGTATTGGGGCGAGTGTGAGAAGATGTGGAGGCCGACTCGCCCGGAGTGGGAACTAATTCCCAAGTAAAATCGTGACGTTTAAATCCGTAAAAAAGTATATAAATAAAAGTTAAAATATTTTCGCGTAACATATATGAGGTCATTGGCTTTCGTATTATATAGTTTTCTTTCTTCCCGCCAGGTGAGGTATTGGGGCGTGTGTGAGGGGATGTGGAGGCCGACTCGCCCGGAGCGGGAACTAATTCCCAAGTAAAATCGTGACGTTTAAATCCGTAAAAAAGTATAAAAATAAAAGTTAAAAAATTTTCGCGTAACATATATGAGGTCGATGGCTTTCGTATTATATAGTTTTCGTTCTTCCCGCTAGGTGAGGTATTGGGGCGAGTGTGAGGGGATGTGGAGGCCGACTCGCCCGGAGCGGGAACTAATTCCCAAGTAAAATCGTGACGTTTAAATCCGTAAAAAAGTATTAAAAAAAGTTAGAATATTATCGCTTAACATAAATGTGGGACGATGACTTTTGTTTTATATACTCTTCGTACTTCCCGCCAGGTGAGGTATTGGGGCGAGTGTGAGGGGATGTGGAGGCCGACTTGCCCGGAGCGGGAACTAATTCCCAAGTAAAATCGTGACGTTTAAATCCGTAAAAAAGTATAAAAATAAAAGTTAAAATATTTTCTCGTAACATATATGAGGTCGATGGCTTTCGTATTATATAGTTTTCGTTCTTCCCGCCCGGTGAGGTATTGGGCGCGTGTGAGAGGATGTGGAGGCCGACTCGCCCTGAGCGGGAACTAATTCCCAAGTAAAATCGTGACGTTTAAATCCGTAAAAAATTAAATAAGAATAAAAGTTAAAATATTTTAGAGTAACATATATGAGGTCGATGGCTTTCGTATTATATAGTTTTCGTTCTTCCCGCCAGGTGAGGTATTGGGGCGAGTGTGAGGGGATGTGGAGGCTGACTCGCCCGGAGCGGGAACTAATTCCCAAGTAAAATCGTGACGTTTAAATCCGTAAAAAATAAAAAAAATAAAAATTAAAATATTTTCGCGTAACATATATGAGGTCGATGGCTTTCGTATTATATAGTTTTCGTTCTTCCCGCCAGGCGAGATATTGGGGCGAGTGTGAGGGGATGTGGAGGCCGACTCGCCCGGAGCGGAAACTGATTCCCAAGTAAAATCGTGACGTTTAAATCCGTAAAAAAGTATAAAAATTAAAGTTAAAATATTATCGCTTAACATATATGTGGGACGATGACTTTTGTTTTATATACTTTTCGTACTTCCCGGCAGGTGTGGTATTGGGGCGAGTGTGAGGGGATGTGGAGGCCGACTCGCCCGGAACGGGAACTTAATCCCAAGTAAAATCGTGACGTTTAAATCCGTAAAAAAGTATAAAAATAAAAGTTAAAATATTTTCGCGTAACATATATGAGGTCGATGGCTTTCGTATTATATAGTTTTCGTTCTTCCCGCCAGGTGAGGTATTTGGGCGAGTGTGAGGAGATGTGGAGGCCGACTCGTCCGGAGCGGGAACTAATTCCCAAGTAAAATCGTGACGTTTAAATCCGTAAAAAAGTATAAAAATAAAAGTTAAAATATTATCGCTTAACATATATGTGGGACGATGACTTTTGTTTTATATACTCTTCGTACTTCCCGGCAGGTGTGGTATTGGAGCGAGTGTGAGGGGATGTGGAGGCCGACTCGCCCGGAGCGGGAACTAATTCCCAAGTAAAATCGTGACGTTTAAATCTGTAAAAAGGTATAAGAATAAAAGTTAATATTTTCGCGTAACATATATGAGGTCGATGGCTTTCGTATTATATAGTTTTCGTTCTTCCCGCCAGGTGAGGTATTGGGGCGAGTGTGAGGGGATGTGGAGGCCGACTCGCCCGGAGTGGGAACTAAATCCCAAGTAAAATCGTGACGTTTAAATCCGTAAAAAAGTATAAAAATAAAAATTAAAATATTTTCGCGTAACATATATGAGGTCGATGGCTTTCGTATTATATAGTTTTCGTTCTTCCCGCCAGGTGAAGTATTGGGGCGAGGGTGAGGGGATGTGGAGGCCGACTCGCCCGGAGCGGGAACTAATTCCCAAGTAAAATCCTGACGTTTAAATCCGTAAAAAAGTATAAAAATAAAAGTTAAAATATTTTCGCGTAACATATATGAGGTCGATGGCTTTCGTATTATATAGTTTTCGTTCTTCCCGCCAGGTGAGGTATTGGGGCGAGTGTGAGGGGATGTGGAGGCCGACTCGCTTGGAGCGGGAACTAATTCCCAAGTAAAATCGTGACGTTTAAATCCGTAAAAAAATATAAAAATAAAAGTTAAAATATTTTTGCGTAACATATATGAGATCGATGGCTTTCGTATTATATAGTTTACGTTCTTCCCGCGAGGTGAGGTATTGGGGCGAGTGTGAGGGGATGTGGAGGCCGACTCGCCCGAAGCGGGAACTAATTCCCAAGTAAAATCGTGACGTTTAAATCCGTAAAAAAGTATAAAAATAAAAGTTAAAATATTTTCGCGTAACATATATGAGGTCGATGGCTTTCGTATTATATAGTTTTCGTTCTTCCCGCTAGGTGAGGTATTTAGGCGATAGTGAGGGGATGTGGAGGCCGACTCGCCCGGAGCGTGAACTAATTCCCAAGTAAAATCGTGACGTTTAAATCCGTAAAAAGTATAAAAATAAAAGTTAAAATATTTTCGCGTAACATATATGAGGTCGATGGCTTTCGTATTATATAGTTTTCGTTCTTCCCGCCAGGTGAGGTATTGCGCCGAGTGTGAGGGGATGTGGAGGCCGACTCGCCCGGAGCGGGAACTAATTCCCAAGTAAAATCGTGACGTTTAAATCCGTATAAAAGTATAAAAATAAAAGTTAAAATATTTTCGCGTAACATAAATGAGGTCGATGGCTTTCGTATTATATAGTTTTCGTTCTTCCCGCTAGGTGTGGTATTGGGGCGAGTGTGAGGGGATGTGGAGGCCGACTCGCCCGGAGCGGGAACTAATTCCCAAGTAAAATCGTGACGTTTAAATCCGTAAAAAAGTATAAAAATAAAAGTTAAAATATTTTCGCGTAACATATATGAGGTCGAAGGCTTTCGTATTATATAGTTTTCGTTCTTCCCGCCAGGTGAGGTATTGGGGCGAGTGTGAGGGGATGTGGAGGCCGACTCGCCCGGAGCGGGAACTAATTCCCAAGTAAAATCGTGACGTTTAAATCCGTAAAAAAGTATAAAAATAAAAGTTAAAATATTTTCGCGTAACATATATGAGGTCGATGGCTTTCGTATTATATAGTTTTCGTTCTACCCGCCAGGTGAGGTATTGGGCGAGTGTGAGGGGATATGGAGGCCGACTCGCCCGGAGCGGGAACTAATTCCATAGTAAAATCGTGACGTTTAAATCCGTAAAAAAATATAAAAATAAAAGTTAAAATATTTTCGCGTAACATATATGAGGTCGATGTCTTTCGTATTATATATTTTTCGTTTTTCCCGCCAGGTGAGGTATTGGGGCGAGTGTGAGGGGATGTGGAGGCCGACTCGCCCGGAGCGGGAACTAATTCCCAAGTAAAATCGTGACGTTTAAATCCGTAAAAAAAGTATAAAAATAAAAGTTAAAATATTTTCGCGTAACATATATGAGGTCGATGGCTTTCGTATTATATAGTTTTCGTTCTTCCCGCCAGGTGAGGTATTGGGGCGAGTGTGAGGGGATGTGGAGGCCGACTCGCCCGGAGCGGGAACTAATTCCCAAGTACAATCGTGACGTTTAAATCCGTAAAAAAGTATAAAAAAAAGTTAAAATATTTTCGCGTAACATATATGAGGTCGATGGCTTTCGTATTATATAGTTTCGTTCTTCCCGCCAGGTGAGGTATTGGGGCGAGTGTGAGGGGATGTGGAGGCCGACTCGCCCGGAGCGGGAACTAATTCCCAAGTAAAATCGTGACGTTTAAATCCGTAAAAAAGTATAAAAATAAAAGTTAAAATATTTTCGCGTAACATATATGAAGTCGATGGCTTTCGTATTATATAGTTTTCGTTCCTCCCGCCAGGTGAGGTATTGGGGCGAGTGTGAGGGGATGTGGAGGCCGACTCGCCCGGAGCGGGAACTAATTCCCAAGTAAAATCGTGACGTTTAAATCTGTTAAAAAGTATAAAAATAAAAGTTAAAATATTTTCGCGTAACATAGATGAGGTCGATAGCTTTCGTATTATATAGTTTTCGTTCTTCCCGCCAGGTGAGGTATTGGGGCGAGTGTGAGGGGATGTGGAGGCCGACTCGCCCGGAGCGGGAACTAATTCCCAAGTAAAATCGTGACGTTTAAATCCGTAAAAAAGTATAAAAATAAAAGCTAAAATATTTTCGCGTAACATATATGAGGTCGATGGCTTTCGTATTATATAGTTTTCGTTCTTCCCGCCAGGTGAGGTATTGCGGCGAGTGTGAGGGGATGTGGAGGCCGACTTGCCCGGAGCGGGAACTAATTGCCAAGTAAAATCGTGACTTTTAAATCCGTAAAAAAGTATAAAAATAAAAGTTAAAATATTCTCGCGTAACATATATGAGGTCGATGGCTTTCCTATTATATAGTTTTCGTTCTTCCCGCCAGGTGAGGTATTGGGCGAGTGTGAGGGGATGTGGAGGCCGACTCGCCCGGAGCGGGAACTAATTCCCAAGTAAAATCGTGACGTTTAAATCCGTAAAAAAGTATAAAACTAAAAGTTAAAATATTTTAGCGTAACATATATGAAGTCGATGGCTTTCGTATTATATAGTTTTCGTTCTTCACGCAAGGTGAGGTATTGAGCGAGTGTGAGGGGATGTGGAGGCCGACTCGCCCGGAGCGGGAACTAATTCCCAAGTAAAATCGTGACGTTTAAATCCGTAAAAAAATATAAAAATAAAAGTTAAAATATTCTCGCGTAACATATATGAGGTCGATAGCTTTCGTATTATATAGTTTTCGTTCTTCCCGCCAGGTGAGGTATTGGGGCGAGTGTGAGGGGATGTGGAGGCCGACTCGCCCGGAGCGGGAACTAATTCCCAAATAAAATCGTGACGTTTAAATCCTTTAAAAAGTATAAAAATAAAAGTTAAAATATTTTCGCGTAACATATCTGAGGTCGATGGCTTTCGTATTATATAGTTTTTGTTCTTTCCGCCAGGAGAGGTATTGGGGCGATTGTGAGGGGATGTGGAGGCCGAATCGCCCGGAGCGGGAACTAATTCCCAAGTAAAATCGTGACGTTTAAATCCGCAAAAAAGTATAAAAATAAAAGTTAGAATATTATCGCTTAACATAAATGTGGGACGATGACTTTTGTTTTATATACTCTTCGTACTTCCCGCCAGGTGAGGTATTGGGGCGAGTGTGAGGGGATGTGGAGGCCGACTCGCCCGGAGCGGGAACTAATTCCCAAGTAAAATCGTGACGTTTAAATCCGTAAAAAAGTATAAAAATAAAAGTTAAAATATTTTCGCGTAACATATATGAGGTCGATGGCTTTCGTATTATATAGTTTTCGTTCTTCCCACTAGGTGAGGTATTGGGGCGAGTATGAGGGGATGTGGAGGCCGACTCGCCCGGAGCGGGAACTAATTCCCAAGTAAAATCGTGACGTTTAAATCCGTAAAAAAGTATAAAAATAAAAGTTAAAATATTTTCGCGGAACACATATGAGGCCGATGGCTTACGTATAGTATAGTTTTCGTTCTTCCCGCCAGGTGAGATATTGGGGCGAGTGTGACGGGTTGTGGAGGCCGACTCGCCCGGAGCGGGAACTAATTCCCAAGTAAAATCGTGACATTTAAATCCGTAAAAAAGTAAATAAGAATAAAAGTTAAAATATTATCGCTTAACATATATGTGGGACAATTTCTTTTGTCTTATATACTCTTCGTACTTCCCGGGAGGTGTGGTATTGGGGCGAGTGTGAGGGGATGTGGAGGCCCACTTGCCCGGAGCGGAAACTAATTGCCAAGTAAAATCGTGACTTTTAAATCCGTAAAAAAGTATAAAAATAAAAGTTAAAATATTTTCGCGTAACATATATGAGGTCGATGGCTTTCGTATTATATAGTTTTCGTTCTTCCCGCCAGGTGAGGTATTGGGCGAGTGTGAGGGGATGTGGAGGCCGACTCGCCCGGACCGGGAACTAATTCCCAAGTAAAATCGTGACGTTTAAATCCGTAAAGAAGTATAAAAATAAAAGTTAAAATATTTTCGCGTAACATATATGAGGTCGATGGCTTTCGTATTATATAGTTTTCGTTCTTCCCGCCAGGAGAGGTATTGGGGCGAGTGTGAGGGGATGTGGAGGCCGACTCGCCCGGAGCGGGAACTATTTCCCAAGTAAAATCGTGACGTTTAAATCCGTAAAAAAGTATAAAAATAAAAGTTAAAATATTATCGCTTAACATATATGTGGGACGATGACTTTTGTTTTATATACTCTTCGTACTTCCCGGCAGGTGTGGTATTGGGGCGAGTGTGAGGGGATGTGGAGGCCGACTCGCCCGGAGCGGGAGCTAATTCCCAAGTAAAATCGTACGTTTAAATCCGTAAAAAAGTATAAAAATAAAAGTTAAAATATTATCGCTTAACATATATGTGGGACGATGACTTTTGTTTTATATACTCTTCGTACTTCACGGCAGGTGTGGTATTGGGGCGAGTGTGAGGGGATGTGTAGGCCGACTCGCCCGGAGCGGGAACTAATTCCCAAGTAAAATCGTGACGTTTAAATCCGTAAAAAAGTATAAAAATAAAAGTTAAAATATTTTCGCGTAACATATATGAGGTCGATGGCTTTCGTATTATATAGTTTTCGTTCTTCCCGCTAGGTGAGGTATTGGGGCGAGTGTGAGGGGATGTGGAGGCCGACTCGCCCGGAGCAAGACTAATTCCCAAGTTAAATCGCGACGTTTAAATCCGTAAAAAAGTATTAAAAAATGTTAAAATATTATCGCTTAACATAAATGTGGGACGATGACTTTTGTTTTATATACTCTTCGTACTTCCCGCCAGGTGAGGTATTGGGGCGAGTGTGAGGGGATGTGGAGGCCGACTCGCCCGGAGCGGGAACTAATTCCCAAGTAAAATCGTGACGTTTAAATCCGTAAAAAAGTATAAAAATAAAAGTTAAAATATTTTCGCGTAACATATATGAGGTCGATGGCTTTCGTATTATATAGTTTTCGTTCTTCCCGCTAGGTGAGGTATTGGGGCGAGTGTGAGGGGATGTGGAGGCCGACTCGCCCGGAGCAAGAACTAATTCCCAAGTTAAATCGCGACGTTTAAATCCGTAAAAAAGTATTAAAAAATGTTAAAATATTATCGCTTAACATAAATGTGGGACGATGACTTTTGTTTTATATACTCTTCGTACTTCCCGCCAGGTGAGGTATTGGGGCGAGTGTGAGGGGATGTGGAGGCCGACTCGCCCGGAGCGGGAACTAATTCCCAAGTAAAATCGTGACGTTTAAATCCGTAAAAAAGTATAAAAATAAAAGTTAAAATATTTTCTCGTAACATATATGAGGTCGATGGGTTTTGTATTATATAGTTTTCGTTCTTCCCGCTAGGAGAGGTATTGGGGCGAGTTTGATTAAGGTGGAGGCCGACTCGCCCGGAGCGGGAACTAATTCCTAAGTAAAATCGTGATGTTTAAATCCGTAAAAAGGTATAAAAATAAAAGTTAAAATATTTTCGCGTAACATATATGAGGTCGATGGCTTTCGTATTATATAGTTTTCGTTCTTCCCGCCAGGTGTGGTATTGGGGCGAGTGTGAGGGGATGTGGAGGCCGACTCGCCCGGAGTGGGAACTAATTCCCAAGTAAAATCGTGACGTTTAAATCCGTAAAAATGTATAAAAATAAAATTTAAAATATTTTCGCGTAACATATATGAGGTCGATGGCTTTCGTATTATATAGTTTTCGTTCTTCCCGCCAGCTGAGGTATTGGGCGCGTGTGAGGGGATGTGGAGGCCGACTCGCCGGAGCGGGAACTAATTCCCAAGTAAAATCGTGACGTTTAAATCCGTAAAAAAGTAAATAAGAATAAAAGTTAAAATATTTTCGCGTAACATATATGAGGTCGATGGCTTTCGTATTATATAGTTTTCGTTCTTCCCGCCAGGTGAGGTATTGGGGCGAGTGTGAGGGGATGTGGAGGCCGACTCGCCCGGAGCGGGAACTAATTCCCAAGTAAAATCGTGACGTTTAAATCCGTAAAAAAGTAAAAAAATAAAAATTAAAATATTTTCGCGTAACATATATGAGGTCGATGGCTTTCGTATTATATAGTTTTCGTTTTCCCGCCAGGCGAGGTATTGGGGCGAGTGTGAGGGGATGTGGAGGCCGACTCGCCCGGAGCGGAAACTGATTCCCAAGTAAAATCGTGACGTTTAAATCCGTAAAAAAGTATAAAAATTAAAGTTAAAATATTATCGCTTAACATATATGCGGGACGATGACTTTTGTTTTATATACTTTTCGTACTTCCCGGCAGGTGTGGTATTGGGGCGAGTGTGAGGGGATGTGGAGGCCGACTCGCCCGGAGCGGGAACTTATTCCCAAGTAAAATCGTGACGTTTAAATCCGTAAAAAAGTATAAAAATAAAAGTTAAAATATTTTCGCGTAACATATATGAGGTCGATGGCTTTAGTATTATATAGTTTTCGTTCTTCCCGCCAGGTGAGGTATTTGGGCGAGTGTGAGGAGATGTGGAGGCCGACTCGTCCGGAGCGGGAACTAATTCCCAAGTAAAATCGTGACGTTTAAATCCGTAAAAAAGTATAAAAATAAAAGTTAAAATATTTTCGCGTAACATATATGAGGTCATTGGCTTTCGTATTATATAGTTTTCGTTTTCCCGCCAGGCGAGGTATTGGGGCGAGTGTGAGGGGATGTGGAGGCCGACTCGCCCGGAGCGGAAACTGATTCCCAAGTAAAATCGTGACGTTTAAATCCGTAAAAAAGTATAAAAATTAAAGTTAAAATATTATCGCTTAACATATATGTGGGACGATGACTTTTGTTTTATATACTCTTCGTACTTCCCGGCAGGTGTGGTATTGGAGCGAGTGTGAGGGGATGTGGAGGCCGACTCGCCCGGAGCGGGAACTAATTCCCAAGTAAAATCGTGACGTTTAAATCTGTAAAAAGGTATAAAAATAAAAGTTAATATTTTCGCGTAACATATATGAGGTCGATGGCTTTCGTATTATATAGTTTTCGTTCTTCCCGCCAGGTGTGGTGTTGGGGCGAGTGTGAGGGGATGTGGAGGCCGACTCGCCCGGAGTGGGAACTAATTCCCAAGTAAAATCGTGACGTTTAAATCCGTAAAAAAGTATAAAAATAAAATTTAAAATATTTTCGCGTAACATATATGAGGTCGATGGCTTTCGTATTATATAGTTTTCGTTCTTCCAGCCAGGTGAGGTATTGCGGCGAGTGTGAGGGGATGTGGAGGCCGACTCGCCTGGAGCGGGAACTAATTCCCAAGTAAAATCGTGACGTTTAAATCCGTAAAAAAGTATAAAAATAAAAGTTAAAATATTATCGCTTAATATATATGTGGGACGATGACTTTTGTTTTATATACTCTTCGTACTTCCCGGCAGGTGAGGTATTGGGGCGAGTGTGAGGGGATGTGGAGGCCGACTCGCCCGGAGCGGGAGCTAATTCCCAAGTAAAATCGTGACGTTTAAATCCGTAAAAAAGTATAAAAATAAAAGTTAAAATATTATCGCTTAACATATATGAGGGACGATGACTTTTGTTTTATATACTCTTCGTACTTCACGGCAGGTGTGGTATTGGGGCGAGTGTGAGGGGATGTGGAGGCCGACTCGCCCGGAGCGTGAACAAATTCCCAAGTAAAATCGTGACGTTTAAATCCGTAAAAAGGTATAAAAATAAAAGTTAAAATATTTTCGCGTAACATATATGAGGTCGATGGCTTTCGTATTATATAGTTTTCGTTCTTCCCGCCAGGTGTGGTATTGGGGCGAGTGTGAGAAGATGTGGAGGCCGACTCGCCCGGAGTGGGAACTAATTCCCAAGTAAAATCGTGACGTTTATATCCGTAAAAAAGTATAAAAATAAAAGTTAAAATATTTTCGCGTAACATATATGAGGTCATTGGCTTTCGTATTATATAGTTTTCTTTCTTCCCGCCAGGTGAGGTATTGGGTCGTGTGTGAGGGGATGTGGAGGCCGACTCGCCCGGAGTGGGAACTAATTCCCAAGTAAAATCGTGACGTTTAAATCCGTAAAAAAGTATAAAAATAAAAGTTAAAATATTTTCTCGTAACATATATGAGGTCGATGGGTTTTGTATTATATAGTTTTCGTTCTTCCCGCTAGGAGAGGTATTGGGGCGAGTTTGATTAAGGTGGAGGCCGACTCGCCCGGAGCGGGAACTAATTCCCAAGTAAAATCGTGACGTTTAAATCCGTAAAAAAGTAAATAAGAATAAAAGTTAAAATATTTTCGCGTAACATATATGAGGTCGATGGCTTTCGTATTATATAGTTTTCGTTCTTCCCGCCAGGTGAGGTATTGGGGCGAGTGTGAGGGGATGTGGAGGCCGACTCGCCCGGAGCGGGAACTAATTCCCAAGTAAAATCGTGACGTTTAAATCCGTAAAAAATAAAAAAAATAAAAATTAAAATATTTTCGCGTAACATATATGAGGTCGATGGCTTTCGTATTATATAGTTTTCGTTCTTCCCGCCAGGCGAGGTATTGGGGCGAGTGTGAGGGGATGTGGAGGCCGACTCGCCCGGAGCGGAAACTGATTCCCAAGTAAAATCGTGACGTTTAAATCCGTAAAAAAGTATAAAAATTAAAGTTAAAATATTATCGCTTAACATATATGTGGGACGATGACTTTTGTTTTATATACTTTTCGTACTTCCCGGCAGGTGTGGTATTGGGGCGATGTGTGAGGGGATGTGGAGGCCGACTCGCCCGGAGCGGGAACTTATTCCCAAGTAAAATCGTGACGTTTAAATCCGTAAAAAAGTATAAAAATAAAAGTTAAAATATTTTCGCGTAACATATATGAGGTCGATGGCTTTCGTATTATATAGTTTTCGTTCTTCCCGCCAGGTGAGGTATTTGGGCGAGTGTGAGGAGATGTGGAGGCCGACTCGTCCGGAGCGGGAACTAATTCCCAAGTAAAATCGTGACGTTTAAATCCGTAAAAAAGTATAAAAATAAAAGTTAAAATATTATCGCTTAACATATATGTGGGACGATGACTTTTGTTTTATATACTCTTCGTACTTCCCGGCAGGTGTGGTATTGGAGCGAGTGTGAGGGGATGTGGAGGCCGACTCGCCCGGAGAGGGAACTAATTCCCAAGTAAAATCGTGACGTTTAAATCTGTAAAAAGGTATAAAAATAAAAGTTAATATTTTCGCGTAACATATATGAGGTCGATGGCTTTCGTATTATATAGTTTTCGTTCTTCCCGCCAGGTGCGGTATTGGGGCGAGTGTGAGGGGATGTGGAGGGCGACTCGCCCGGAGTGGGAACTAATTCCCAAGTAAAATCGTGACGTTTAAATCCGTAAAAAAGTATAAAAATAAAATTTAAAATATTTTCGCGTAACATATATGAGGTCGAAGGCTTTCGTATTATATAGTTTTCGTTCTTCCAGCCAGGTGAGGTATTGCGGCGAGTGTGAGGGGATGTGGAGGCCTTCTCGCCTGGAGTGGGAACTAATTCCCAAGTAAAATCGTGACGTTTAAATCCGTAAAAAGGTATAAAAATAAAAGTTAAAATATTTTCGCGTAACATATATGAGGTCGATGGCTTTCGTATTATATAGTTTTCGTTCTTCCCGCCAGGTGAGGTATTTGGGCGAGTGTGAGGGGATGTGGAGGCCGACTCGTCCGAAGCGGGAACTAATTCCCAAGTAAAATCGTGACGTTTAAATCCGTAAAAAAGTATAAAAATAAAAGTTAAAATATTATCGCTTAACATATATGTGGGACGATGACTTTTGTTTTATATACTCTTCGTACTTCCCGGCAGGTGTGGTATTGGGGCGAGTGTGAGGGGATGTGGAGGCCGACTCGCCCGGAGCGGGAACTAATTCCCAAGTAAAATCGTGACGCTTAAATGCGTAAAAAGGGATAAAAATAAAAGTTAAAATATTTTCGCGTAACATATATGAGGTCGATGGCTTTCGTATTATATAGTTTTCGTTCTTCCCGCCAGGTGTGGTATTGGAGCGAGTGTGAGGGGATGTGGAGGCCGACTCGCCCGGAGTGGGAACTAATTCCCAAGTAAAATCGTGACGTTTAAATCCGTAAAAATGTATAAAAATAAAATTTAAAATATTTTCGCGTAACATATATGAGGTCGATGGCTTTCGTATTATATAGTTTTCGTTCTTCCAGCCAGGTAAGGTATTGGGGCGAGTGTGAGGGGATGTGGAGGCCGACTCGCCTGGAGCGGGAACTAATTCCCAAGTAAAATCGTGACGTTTAAATCCGTAAAAAGGTATAAAAATAAAAGTTAAAATATTTTCGCGTAACATATATGAGGTCGATGGCTTTCGTATTATATAGTTTTCGTTCTTCCTGCCAGGTGAGGTATTTAGGCGAGTGTGAGGGGATGTGGAAGTCGACTCGCCAGGTGCGGGAACTAATTTCCAAGTAAAATCGTGACGTTTAAATCCGTAAAAAAGTATAAAAATAAAAGTTAAAATATTTTCGCGTAACATATATGAGGTCATTGGCTTTCGTATTATATAGTTTTCTTTCTTCCCGCCAGGTAAGGTATTGGGGCGAGTGTGAGGGGATGTGGAGGCCGACTCGCCCGGAGAGGAACTAATTCCCAAGTAAAATCGTGACGTTTAAATCCGTAAAAAAGTATAAAAATAAAAGTTAAAATATTTTCGCGTAACATATATAAGGTCGATGGCTTTCGTATTATATAGTTTTCATTCTTCCTGCCAGATGAGGTATTGGGGCGAGTGTGAGGGGATGTGGAGGCCGACTCGCCCGGAGCGGGAACTAATTCCCAAGTAAAATCGTGACGTTTAAATCCGCAAAAAAGTATAAAAAAAAGTTAAAATATTATCGCATAACATAAATGTGGGACGATGACTTTTGTTTTATATACTCTTGGTACTTCCCGCCAGGTGAGGTATTGGGGCGAGTGTGACGGGATGAGGAGGCCGACTCGCCCGGAGCGGGAACTAATTCCCAAGTAAAATCGTGACGTTTAAATCCGTAAAAAAGTATAAAAATAAAAGTTAAAATATTTTCGCGTAACATATATGAGGTCGATGGGTTTTGTATTATATAGTTTTCGTTCTTCCCGCCAGGTGAGGTATTGGGGCGAGGGTGATTAATGTGGAGGCCGACTTGCCCGGAGCGGGAACTAATTCCCAAGTAAAATCGTGACGTTTAAATCCGTAAAAAAGTATACAAATAAAAGTTAAAATATTTTCGCGTAACATATATGAGGTCGATGGCTTTCGTATTATATAGCTTTCGTTCTTCCCGCCAGGTGAGGTATTGGGACGAGTGTGAGGGGATGTTGAGGCCGACTCGCCCTGAGCGGGAACTAATTCCCAAGTAAAATCGTGACGTTTAAATCCGTAAAAAGGTATAAAAATAAAAGTTAAAATATTTTCGCGTAACATATATGAGGTCGATGGCTTTCGTATTATATAGTTTTCGTTCTTCCCGCCAGGTGTGGTATTGGGGCGAGTGTGAGAGGATGTGGAGGCCGACTCGCCCGGAGTGGGAACTAATTCCCAAGTAAAATCGTGACGTTTAAATCCGTAAAAATGTATAAAAATAAAAGTTAAAATATTTTCGCGTAACATATATGAGGTCGATGGCTTTCGTATTATATAGTTTTCGTTCTTCCCGCCAGCTGCGGTATTGGGGCGAGTGTGAGGGGATGTGGAGGGCGACTCGCCCGGAGTGGGAACTAATTCCCAAGTAAAATCGTGACGTTTAAATCCGTAAAAAAGTATAAAAATAAAATTTAAAATATTTTCGCGTAACATATATGAGGTCGAAGGCTTTCGTATTATATAGTTTTCGTTCTTCCAGCCAGGTGAGGTATTGCGGCGAGTGTGAGGGGATGTGCAGGCCTTCTCGCCTGGAGTGGGAACTAATTCCCAAGTAAAATCGTGACGTTTAAATCCGTAAAAAGGTATAAAAATAAAAGTTAAAATATTTTCGCGTAACATATATGAGGTCGATGGCTTTCGTATTATATAGTTTTCGTTCTTCCCGCCAGGTGAGGTATTTGGGCGAGTGTGAGGGGATGTGGAGGCCGACTCGTCCGAAGCGGGAACTAATTCCCAAGTAAAATCGTGACGTTTAAATCCGTAAAAAAGTATAAAAATAAAAGTTAAAATATTATCGCTTAACATATATGTGGGACGATGACTTTTGTTTTATATACTCTTCGTACTTCCCGGCAGGTGTGGTATTGGGGCGAGTGTGAGGGGATGTGGAGGCCGACTCGCCCGGAGCGGGAACTAATTCCCAAGTAAAATCGTGACGCTTAAATGCGTAAAAAGGGATAAAAATAAAAGTTAAAATATTTTCGCGTAACATATATGAGGTCGATGGCTTTCGTATTATATAGTTTTCGTTCTTCCCGCCAGGTGTGGTATTGGAGCGAGTGTGAGGGGATGTGGAGGCCGACTCGCCCGGAGTGGGAACTAATTCCCAAGTAAAATCGTGACGTTTAAATCCGTAAAAATGTATAAAAATAAAATTTAAAATATTTTCGCGTAACATATATGAGGTCGATGGCTTTCGTATTATATAGTTTTCGTTCTTCCCGCCAGGTGTGGTATTGGAGCGAGTGTGAGGGGATGTGGAGGCCGACTCGCCTGGAGCGGGAACTAATTCCCAAGTAAAATCGTGACGTTTAAATCCGTAAAAAAGTATAAAAATAAAAGTTAAAATATTTTCGCGTAACATATATAAGGTCGATGGCTTTCGTATTATATAGTTTTCATTCTTCCCGCCAGATGAGGTATTGGGGCGAGTGTGAGGGGATGTGGAGGCCGACTCGCCCGGAGCGGGAACTAATTCCCAAGTAAAATCGTGACGTTTAAATCCGCAAAAAAGTATAAAAAAAGTTAAAATATTATCGCATAACATAAATGTGGGACGATGACTTTTGTTTTATATACTCTTGGTACTTCCCGCCAGGTGAGGTATTGGGGCGAGTGTGACGGGATGAGGAGGCCGACTCGCCGGAGCGGGAACTAATTCCCAAGTAAAATCGTGACGTTTAAATCCGTAAAAAAGTATAAAAATAAAAGTTAAAATATTTTCGCGTAACATATATGAGGTCGATGGGTTTTGTATTATATAGTTTTCGTTCTTCCCGCCAGGTGAGGTATTGGGGCGAGGGTGATTAATGTGGAGGCCGACTTGCCCGGAGCGGGAACTAATTCCAAGTAAAATCGTGACGTTTAAATCCGTAAAAAAGTATACAAATAAAAGTTAAAATATTTTCGCGTAACATATATGAGGTCGATGGCTTTCGTATTAATATAGTTTTCGTTCTTCCCGCCAGGTGAGGTATTGGACGAGTGTGAGGGGATGTTGAGGCCGACTCGCCCTGAGCGGGAACTAATTCCCAAGTAAAATCGTGACGTTTAAATCCGTAAAAAGGTATAAAAATAAAAGTTAAAATATTTTCGCGTAACATATATGAGGTCGATGGCTTTCGTATTATATAGTTTTCGTTCTTCCCGCCAGGTGTGGTATTGGGGCGAGTGTGAGAGGATGTGGAGGCCGACTCGCCCGGAGTGGGAACTAATTCCCAAGTAAAATCGTGACGTTTAAATCCGTAAAAATGTATAAAAATAAAAGTTAAAATATTTTCGCGTAACATATATGAGGTCGATGGCTTTCGTATTATATAGTTTTCGTTCTTCCCGCCAGCTGCGGTATTGGGGCGAGTGTGAGGGGATGTGGAGGGCGACTCGCCCGGAGTGGGAACTAATTCCCAAGTAAAATCGTGACGTTTAAATCCGTAAAAAGTATAAAATAAAATTTAAATATTTTCGCGTAACATATATGAGGTCGAAGGCTTTCGTATTATATAGTTTTCGTTCTTCCAGCCAGGTGAGGTATTGCGGCGAGTGTGAGGGGATGTGGAGGCCTTCTCGCCTGGAGTGGGAACTAATTCCCAAGTAAAATCGTGACGTTTAAATCCGTAAAAAGGTATAAAAATAAAAGTTAAAATATTTTCGCGTAACAATATGAGGTCGATGGCTTTCGTATTATATAGTTTTCGTTCTTCCCGCCAGGTGAGGTATTTGGGCGAGTGTGAGGGGATGTGGAGGCCGACTCGTCCGAAGGCGGGAAC